>NC_056735.1:1184454152-1184754152 GCF_019279795.1 Protopterus annectens | reverse complement strand
GCGTAGCTCGATGGGATTTGGATTTTCTGAGGTGCAGCATGTCCATTAATTCGGGTTGGACATGGCTTTATCGTCAGGCACAGATCGCCTCTGAACAGGCGGTATGCCACTGAGTAGAGCTGGAGTTTCTTTAACCGGCAGCATATGGCATCTGTTTGAGCCCTTTGATCCTCCTGGTGAGGTACTTTTGGGGTCTTTCCAGTTGCTGCAGGTGTCTGGTAAGGTACATCCCAAAAGGGCATTGTACTCAATTATGGGCCTGATGAGGGATGAGTAAAGAGGCACGATGACCTCCCTGATCTAGATGTGAATCCTTCATGATTAGGTGGGCTATATAAAATGTTTTTCTAACCACTTTGGCCACGTGGTTGTCAAATGAGAGATTGCTATCAACTTGGGTCCCCAGGTCCCTAATTACTTCTTCTGTACTTAATGGATTACCACCTATGTGGTAATTTGTGGGCACTTTGTTTTGCCAAAGGGGATGACTATACACTTTTGGCATTTAGCTTGAGGCCATGGCTCTGGCACCAGTTGTCTGTTTCTATGAGGCCCTTTTGGAGGATGCTTGTGTCGGCTGGGGAGTCGATTATGGCCAGTTTGCAGTCATCTGCGAACTTGGTCAGCCACAGTCCTTCCATGTTGGCCTGTACCTCCGAGAAATATATACCGAACAAGAGAGATCCCAGGACTGAGCCTTGTGGGACACCACTTGTAACTGGTTTGGAGTCTGACATGGCTCCAGCAATTCTAACCATGTGGGTTCTGTCATTGAGCCAGTTTGCAATCCATCTAGTGACATAGGGGTTTATATTTAAGCTGGTGAGCTTATCTATAATGCCAGAGTGGGGTATTGTATCGAAGGCTTTTGCGAGGTCCAGGTAGGCTGTGTGGACCACCTTCCCTCGTCAATGGCCTTGGTGACTGTTTCAAAGAAATCAACCAGGTTTAAGAGGCAGGATCTGCCCTTAACAAAGCCGAACTGGGTAGGATCCAGTGTTTGTAGGTCCCCAATATCTTTATTTATGAGGTCCATGATGATCCTTTCCATAGCTTTGCAGACCAAGCTAGTCAGGCTTATGGGCGATAGTTTCCAGGATCCGTTGAGGCACCACCTTTATGGAGAGGGACCACTGTTGCTACGCCACTCTTTGGGCACATATCCTGTAGTAAGGCTGAGATTGAACAGTAGTTTTATGTTTGGGTTTAGCTCTTCTTGGAGTTCATGTAGGACGAGCCGGGACACCATCTGGTCCCATTGATGCTGTGTTTTTGCTTTGGAGAGGCGGCTCTTACCCGAGCATCTGAGATGTCAGGGGCAGCACTCTGCTGGGATAGATATTTGCCCTTTGGTGGGAGAAGTTTGCGCTGAACCTGTCAGCTAGGATGTTGGCAATGTCTGTGGGTTCGTGTATTTTTGTCATTTTGGACTAATTCTGAGCATATCTGGGAATTACCACCCAGGTTCCTAACATAACTAAAGAAAGCCTTGTGATTATCCTTAGTGTCCTGTGCAATTTTTCTCTCGAAGCTGGCCTTAGACAATTTTATGTGTGCCCGTAGTTTTTTTGCTAATACTGATCAGTGATGCCTTCCCTTTTTGGGATTTTGCTCTATCATTTAGTAGCTTCCTCCTTCTATTGTATAGTTTGTTTATGGCTGGGGTCCACCAGACAGGACGTCAGCCTTTGGAGGATTGGGTCTTGGTTTTATTTGGGAAAAGCAATATATATCACACCAGTGGTGTTAGTTTGCAAAACCTTTTGTCGTAATGTGTTTCTACATTTCAAATGTAAAACATCCCCCATTCTGATTCTTTTATTATGATTGTATGGAATTTTATATTTTATATGTAATATTATATGCAGTTTGTTTTAAACACTGTACATTAATTTAATCAGCCTGTTTTTATTCATGAATTGTCCACTAGATGGTGTCATTTCATTTCTTTTGGTTCTCACACTCATTCATTTTTACAAACTTTTATTTGCTTCATTAAGACCGTTTACGTGGAAAATATTTTAATGTATCTTTTAGTATGGGCAAAAACACATATATATATTCAATAAGTTGTAAACCTTACATATTTTATACATTTTACAGTCTCAAATGATTGGTTTCGTATATTTTATTTATTTAAATACACTGTATTTTAGACATTAATTGAAGGACGCATTTTATTGGTTAAATTAAATAAGGAAAGGTATTTAAGTGATCACATGTAAAGAATATGCCTATCTGATATTTAGACGAAAACATAAGGGAAACAGGTTTTACAACATTATTTCACTAGTGTTATGTGCTTGTGTGTTCGTTTGTGGCTCGGAATAAAGTGTCTTTCTTGTTGGATCTGCTGGTCTCCGGTGCCTTCACATTGTTTATAAAAAAGATAAAGTAGTAAACTGTATTAGAAATGTAGAGCGCAAATAGCTGTGTTGCATGAGACACACCTGGAAAGGAACTGAACATGTGAATTTGATAAAGGAAGGTTTTCAGGATCGTTATTCAGCAGAATATCTGGGGCAAAGGAAAAAGGGAGTACGTATATTAATTGCAAGAGGAGCTCCAGTAGTGATAGACGAGGAAAAAAGATAATAATGGAAGGTATGTGTACTACTAGGGGGCTACTGGCAAGGGAGGAGGATTACACTGGCATGCATTTACATTCCACCTAAAACTGCTATAATGGAACTTAATTCTTGGAGAAATAATCGGCTTTTGGCTAGGATTATTACTTACAGGTGGAGACTGGAATTTGGTTTGCAACAGTGAAGATGGGTCTGGAGAGCCTAGAAGAGAAAGTATAACAAAGGAGGGTAGATTTTTGAAGAAAGTTATGAAAATGTTTGGCATGAAAGATGTTAATTTAGTACTAGGAGATCAAATTGAATTTACATATTATTCTCCAAAATACAGACACTGGGCTAGGCTAGACAGAATTTATATCTCAGAGGAACATGTGCATTTAATTGAAGGTCTTGAAACACGCCCAATAACTATTTCAGATCATGTGCCAATAATAAGTAAAATAAAAATGAGACACTGGCACTTTCCCACCTATTGGTTGAAAAGAGAGAAATTTAAGGAATGGATTTTGGAATTAATTCAGGAGCTACTAGAGAAGATAGAAATCTTTTCTGAAAATATATAGTTAGAGAGTGGGATAAAATTAAAGTGGAGTTTAAAACTAGGATGGAAATAAAGGAAAGGAATTTAGGATTAAGAAGTAACCAGAATTATTTAGAAGGACTGACAAATGTTGAAGTATTGCAAAATAGGCGGAATATCTCAGAACAAAAAAAGGAGCAACTGCAGAATGCTAAACAGAAAATAAGGGATTACCTTGATAATATGCATGAGCTTAGCAAGATTGTTGTTAAGCAACTGTTTTTTGATAATAATTCTAGAGCACAAAAACTTTTAGCATATCTACTCGGGCAACAGAAAGTGGAAAGGGCTGTCACCAAGTGTAGGGAACCTATGAAAAGGAAGATAAGAGATCCTGTAGAAGTATTACAAATATTTTGGAAATTTTATGAAAGTCTGTATAAAGCAGAAAAATATGGAAATCACATAAGGTACAAATGGAAATGTTTATGGAAGAATTAAATTTGCTAAGGTTAGAGGTAGATACTAACAGGATAGGAAGAGATGAGATAAAAATGGCTATGTGTAACCACTCTACAGGAAAGTCTCCAGGAATAGATGGTATTCCTGTGGAAGTTTGGAAGCTAGGAGGGAAAAAACTGATAAAGATCTGGAAAGTTTTGTTTAACAGTATTTTAAGAGGAGAAGTACCAGCATCCTAGAAGAAGGTGGTGGTAACGGTAATACCTAAAGAAGGTAAAGATCCATCTGTTACAGCTTCATGCAGGCCCATTTCAAAACTAAACCTTGATTGTAAAGTTTGTTTATGGCTAAAAGAATGGCAAAAGTGATACCAAAATTGATAGATATGGATCAGTGTGGTATTGTGGAGGGGAGGCAAACATTTGACAGTATTAACAGAGCGTTGATGATCCAGAGGGAAACAATGTAAGAAAATACCACTGTTATTGGTGGGTTTTGATGCAGAGAAAGCATTTGACAGAGTAGACTGGGGCTTCATGAGCAGGGCAGTAGAAGCATTTGCTTTCCCTAATACAATTATAAGGCTGATCAGTTGTGTATATTAGGGATCGGAGGCAAAAATTAAAGTGGGTGGGGTCCTCTCTGATAACTTCTGCTTGAGTAAAGGAAAAAGGCAGGGTTGTCCGCTTCCTCTTTTGTTGTTTGCATTATATTTAAAACAACTGGCAAAGAAAATAAGGGATTCTGAAATTCAAGGCTATAATTGGTATGGTAGTCAGGAAAAGCTGGCTTTATTTGCAGATATTACTTTATACATGACAAAACCAGAAAGGGACATTACAGTGTTGTGGGACATTTTAAGACCGTTTCAGATCTTCTCGGGATACAAAATTAATGAAGCTAAAAGGCAATAGCGATAAATTATGTACTCACACAGGAATTGGTCCAACAATATCCATATTTATGGGGGACATGATAAAATTAAGTATTGAGAAGTATGGAATAGAAATGACTGTTGTGGCAGCTAAGGATATGTGGGAAGAGACTAACATGATAATACAAAAATTGAGAAACTGGAAGCTGTGTTATATGTTATGAATACTAAGATACAAGCAGTCAAAATGTTTTTAGTCCCTTTAATCTTATACACAGGTCAGGCATATTTTTTATCAACCAGAGGAGAACCTGTGGATAGCAATTAAAAAAGAGTTTAATGATTTTATTTGGGAAGGGAAGACCGCAAGAGTCAACTGGGATAATCTGATTCTTCCAGTAGAACAAGATGGACTAGGATTACCCAATTTGAGGGGGTACATTTGAGCAACACAGATAAGGCTCTTATACATGGCGCAAGCAGAAAACTATAATTCAAAATGAAAAGGAAAGATGATACCACGGGGAAGCTCAAGAAGTAAGGAGAGATTGGGATTTTGGATGCAGATTCTTAAGGAAAACAAAAATCGTACAGAGTGTTATATTCATAAAATAGCAGGGTGTATTCTAAGAGCTAAACCAGCATAAGAATGGAGAAAAGAGATACAACCAACAGGGATGATTGTGGTTAGGGATACAGATAATAGGCAATAGGGAGCCGGAATTTATTGGAGAAAACTGGCAAAGGAACCAAGGTATTGGGAGCAAATAACTAGATAGGCAAAGGTAATAGAAGGGGAAGAGGCCAAGAATTTATTTGGACTGCAGGTTAGAGATTGCCTTCCCTGTCCAGGGTTGTTATCAGAGTATAGGCAAAGGGAAAGAAATAGGGGGGTCCTAAATGAAAGGCCAGCACTGGTGGTGTTTTCAATAGAATCTAGGTCAGAAGCTGCCATTAAAAAAGGAATAATTACTAGCGCATAGAAAATATTGCATAATTGATGGAGCTTAGAAAGGATTGGGAAGAGAGATTGGATAAGCAATTCACAAAGAGACAAAGGGGAGAGATATATGTGTATCTCCCAAATATGTAACCAAGTCTAGAAGATTTAGGATCTTTGCTTGAAAGTGTTTACATGGACGTTCTTCATGTTTCACTGTTGCAGTCATTCCATTTGGGGTAATTTGCTTGCAGGTTGCCCTCAGTCGGCCTGATTAACAAAGTCTTGGGTCCTGCATCGGTTGCTGTCCCTTCTTCCATGATGTCAGGTCGTCAGGGGTATAAAACATGCAGCCGACGCCATTGCATCAGTCTTTCTTGCTGTGCGGTGCCCGAAGCAGAAGCAGTTCGCAAGTGCCAGTCGACCGATTCCCAAAATTTTCGTTTTCAAGTTTCAGAACCGAAGTCTTCAACTAAAGCTAAGTACCCTATTGGGGAAACTTTTTCTTGCTCTTACCGATGTCAGTAAAAGTTAATAATTGCATTACTTGTGGAAAGCAAATACCTCATAAAGATTTTCATTTGTACTGTATTCCTTGCCTAGGCCCTGACCACGACGTACCTTGCTGTCAGTTTTGTGCTTTATTTAATCAGCGCACTATCCGTTGTCGGTATATTTTTGCCTCTAAATATTTCGGTTCTCGGTTTAATTATGAAATGTCATCGGTTAGCCATCTGACTACTGGGATTCCGAAAAAACGCAAAGATAAAGAGCGAGACAGGTCGCCGAGGTCCAAAACTGCCGACAACGCTTCTCCTAAGCCAGTCGCCAGTTCGCTGTTACTCAGTAAGGCACTTTCTCAGCCCCTGATACCCGCTACTTCTGATTCGCAAGCCTCCACTGAGACCCATTTGGAATCCGGTATGCCGCGAGATGCTTCAACTGTGGAACCCGCGGATGTCTCTAACTTGTATGGGTCTGGAGCCGCTGTGCAGGCACCGGCTTCTGAGGGTGTATTCAGGCCTACGGACTTGCATATTAAATCAATGCTTCCTTCACTACTTAGGCCTAAATCTTGATCCATGTCTAAAAAATTGACACCCAGGCCACATGCTCAGGCCTCTATGCCTAAAAACAAATGATAAGAATGGCTGAAAATCTAATAACTCTAGGGGTAGCCAGCCCCCCCCCCCCCCCTTCTAAGAGGCCTAGGACTGAGGTTGATTATGAATCTTCTGATCAGGATTATGTTTTTTCTGACTCTTCTGATGACCTGGATTTGTCCTTACTTACTTTTGAGGATTCTGATGCAGAGGACTCTATTCCCTCTGCTTCCCCTCCTGATAGGCTTTTTCTTTTGGGGAAACCTTACATTTCTCTATGGGAGCATTTCCACTGGGAAAGCCAGGATTACTCTGATTCAAAAAAGTTGCTTAGGGATTTCCTTCTCCTACCCTCAGCATAGACCTTTAGCTGTTCCTCCTGTACTGGACATTGTTGATGATGCTTTCTCGGAATCTAGTTTGGCCCCTGATTCCCTGCCTCCTGCTCCCAGAAAACCTGACCGATACTACAGGGTCCCTGAGTCCCACAAGTTCCTTTTCAAAAGTTACTATTGCAGATCCAGAGACCATTTCACAGGGGCCCAAGGACATTAAGGCTTCTACTGCTAAAAATCCTACCCCTTCTAATAGAGATTCCTGACTGTATGGAAAATAAAGAATTACAGGATTTAATGCATTCTGCCGAACAAGTTGGAAAACATACTTTGCATTGTGATTTTGATTCATTAGAGGCCTCTTGTAGGGCTACTCTTATTGGGTCTGTGCTCAGAAGGCATACTTGGCTTAAGGAGCAATCTTTGCCTGATCATGTTAAAGCTGAATTGTTGGATGTTCCTTTAAATCAGGACTGCCTGTTTGGCAACAAGGCGGAGGAAGTTCTTAAAAAGATGGAAGATAAAGCTAAATCTATGCAAACTGTTAAAGATTTTTTACAAGTTCAGCCTCCTAGATTTAGTAGGCACTGGCCCTCTAAAAATTGGTCCTTTCCAGACCCTTCCAAGTATTCTCAAGCCAAACCCAGACACAGCAAAAACCCCAGGTTTCAGTCCCAGGGGACTCACAGAACTAAGCAGTGGGGGGCCTCCACTTCCAACTCTGGGAATAATAAGACTCCCTCCTATGGTAAACTGACTCAGTGACTTCCTTTTAAAATTTCCAAGCACTTATTATCTGACTGCCCCTTTGGGGGGGGGGGATTGCTCTTCATGCAAAGAATTGGGAACTCATTACCCAGGACAAATGGCTTTTAAATCCACACGTTGCCAACACCAAGTGGATGGCCGGACCTAGCCTCAAATCAGTGGGCAGAGGCACAAAAACAAGTACTTTCTCTCTCTTAAGCATGGGGGCTATTCAGCTGGTACCAGAAGAGGAAAAGGGGCAAGGTTTCTACTCAAGACTTTTCCTGGTACCCAGGAAAGACAATTCATGGTGTCCTGTCCTGGACCTGTCTACTCTAAACACCTTTTTGGAGATTCCAAAATTCAAGATGCTGACTTTTCACCATTTACTTCCTATGATAGGCAAAGATGCCTGATTGGCAACACTAGATTTAAAAGAAGCATACCTGCACATCCCAATCAGGGAATCTTGCAGAAGATACCTATGCTTCAAAGCAGGCTACACGCACTATCAGTTTCTCTGCACTGCCCTTTGGCTTATCTACTGTGCCCAGGGTATTCACAAAGTGCCTAGCTCCAGTTATTTTGCAGGCAAAGAAATATTCAAATATACCCATACCTGGACGATTGTCTAATTCAGGCAGAAAGCCAGGTTATACATCTGGCCTTTGTAAAAAGGGTTCCAACTTGTCTGGGGTACACCATAAACGAAAAGAAATCACAACTGGTACCCTGTCAACAAATTATATTCCTGGGAGCAAGCTTGAATACAAATTCCCAGATGGCTTACCTCACACCAGAAAAGCAAATTAATTTAACAACTTACTTCAAACAAGTGGCCACAAAAACCCTGCTATCTGCAAGACAAATACTGCAAGCCTTGGGATTCATGGCCGCCTGCATTTTTCTAATTCCATATGCAAGACTGCATATGAGGAAACTACAGTGGTATCTAAAAAGCCTATGGTGTCAACATTCTCAAAACCTAGAAACAATGATTCCTATCATATCTTGCCTACGCCTAGAGTTCCTTTGGTGGGCAGAGGCCTGCCACCAAAACAAGGGACTACCTTTCACACCACACCCTGCCACCCAAACCCTAACAACAGATGCATCAGACCATGCATGGGGGGCTCACCTGGCAGGGAAGTGCATTCAGGACAAATGGAACCCAAGTCAAATGCACCTGCGTATCAATCAAAAAGAAATGTTAGCTTTACAGAATGCTCTGACAGCCTTCAAGGACCACATTCTTCCAGGACAACTAATGGTAAAGACGGACAACACCACTGTTATGTGGTACATAAGCAGGGGGCTACACATTTTTACCCCCTCTGCAGACTAGCCATGGCATTGTGGAACACAGCCTTGAGCTACCAAGTGCACCTACAAGCTCAATTCCTTCCAGGAAAATTAAATACACTGGCAGACGGACTAAGCAGAAACCTCATGGACCCACACGAGTGTAAACTGGAACCAAGGATTTTCAACATGTTGACAAGCAAATGGGGGAGCCCAGATATGGACCTGTTTGCTTTTCCCCAGAACTACCAATTGGACAAATTTTGCACAAGGACTCCCCACAAACAAGCCTGGAAAGTGGATGCTCTGTCCTTCAGCTGGAAAAACCTATCAGTGTATGCCTTCCCCCCCTCTGCCTCTGCTCTCCAAAGTATAACTAAATGTCAAACAGGACAAACCACGGATGATTTTGAGTGCTCCAGACTGGCCGTGCCAACACAGGTACCCCCTCCTGTGCAGTATGTCATGGATGTTCTTCATGTTTCACTGTTGCAGTCATTACACTTGAGTTATCCTGCTGGCAGGCTACCCTCAGTCGGCCTGAATTCCAAAGTCTAGGTCCGGCGTCGGTTGCTGTCGCCTCTTCCCTGATGTCAGTGCGCCAGGAGTATAAAAGATGCAGCCGACACCATTTTCTTCAGTCTTTCTTGCTGTGCGGTGCCCGAAGCGTAAGCAGTTCGCAAGTGCCGGTCGGCTGACTCCTCTGAGATTTTCGTGTTCGAATTTCAGATCCAAAGTCTTCATTTAAAGCTAAGTACCCCATTGGGGAAACTTTTTTCTTGCTCCAGACCAATATCAGAAAAAGTTAATAACTGTATTTCTTGCGGGAAGCAAATACCTCATAAGGACTTTCATTCTTACTGTATTCCTTGCCTAGGCCCTGACCATGACGTTGCTAGTTGTCGGTTTTGTGCTAGATTTAACCAACGCACTATTAAGCGTCGGTACGATTTTGCATTGCAGTATTTTGGCAGAAGATTTAATTATATGATGTCATCGGATAGCCATCTGACTACCGGAATTCACAAGAAACGCAAAGAAAAAGAAAAGGACAGGCATCCGAGTTCCAAAACCAACGACGAGGCTTCTTCTAAGCCAGTCGCTGGTTCTCAGTGAGGCGCCTTAGCAGCCCCTGATGCCTGCTACTTTAGAACCGCAGGCCGCTACCAACTCCCACATGGAGTCAACTAGGCCGCTGGAAGCTCAAGGTATTGGACCTTCAGAGACTATTCCCTCTGATGGGTCTGGAGCCGCTGAGCAGGCATCGGCTTCTGAGGGTGTTTTCAGACCTACTCAGTTATACATTAAAACGACTTCAGCTTCAAAGGCAAAGACTAAAGCACCTTTAAAGACAAAGAAACAAGTACAACAGCCTCATGGACAGGCCTCCATGCCCAAAAAACAGATGCTCAAAATGGCCGAAGACTTTTTACTTTGATCAGGAGTTCCCATCCCCCACCCGATAAAAGGCCAAGGCAAGAGACAGAATATGAATCTTCAGATCAGGTTTCCATTTCATCTGATTCCTCTTCTGATCAGGAATACTCTCTTCCTCCCTTTAAGGATTCTGATGCTGAAGAATCTATCCCTTCAGCCTCTCCTCCTGAGGATTACTCTTTTGGGGAAACCTTGCATACCATGAGGGAGCATTTTCACTGGGAGAGCCAAGATTTTTCAGAATCTAAGAAAAGGCTCGAAGACTTCCTTTTACTTACCACAGCACAGGCCCCTACCTATTCCACCTGTGTTAGACATTGTAGATTATGTATTTTCAGAGTCCAGTCTGACCCCTGACTCCTTACCTCTAGCTCCTGTTAAGCCGGGCAGGTAATACAGGGATGTCCTTCATGGATGCATCTGCAGTCATAACAACTGGGTTGTCCTGTCGTCAGGCAGCCCTTCAGTCGGCCGGATTCCAAAGTCCGGGTCCGGCTTCGGCTGATGTCGCACTTCACCCGACGTCATCTCTGTTGGTCTTCGGGTATAAAAGCATCAGCCGACGCCATTTTTCTCAGTCTTTCTTGCCGCGTGGCGCCCGAAGCAGAAGCTGTTCGCAAGTGCCGGTCGGTCGGATCCAGAGATTAATTCTACCGAATACTACTTCGAAGACTTCTAAAGCTAAGTACCCCGTTGGGGACTCTTTCTTGCCTCAGCCGATGTCAGAAAAAGTTAATAATTCTTTAACCTGTGGGAAACAAATACCTCATAAAGATTTCCACTCTTATTGTCTGCCTTGTTTAGGCCCAGCCCACGACGTAGCAGCCTGTTCGGCCTGTGCTTCTTTCAACCGACGAACGCTTAGGCGTCGGTTGGAGTTTGCAGAACAGTTTTTCGGTTCTGATTTTGCGTACATTATACCGTCGGATCCTCCGACTACCCAATCTACCAAAAAACGCAAAGATAAAGACCGACACTCGCGGTCCGCGGTTTCGGCCGAAACCATGGTTAGGCAAACCGCAAGTGTCTCGGTTTCGGCCGAAACCGAGAAAACTGATCAAAGTACAGCTGAACCTATCTCTACAACTGAGGCCCCTGCTACCACTCTTGAATCGGCCTCAGAAATTTTATCCACTACGGTGGTTGCCACTGACTTATCAGACACCATTCCCTTGGATGTCTCTACCCCAGCACGTGGTGCTGCTAGGCCTCCAGCAGCCATGTCCATTAAGGCCTTCGCCAGGGCTAAAGCAGCCAAGACTACTAAGACAGTGCCTGTTAAACCCCACACAACCAGGCCCTCTTCTAGTTCTCAAATGCTTACTTTGGCAGAAGATTTAATTTCATTAATTAGAGGATCTCAATCTCACCCAGACAGGGCCTCTCAGCCCCAGAGAAGAGACCTAGGGCAGAGCCCCCTGAGCCAGTGTCCTCTGATGATTCTGCTGACGAATCAGACATAACTGACCAGCCAGAGGCTCCTTTCTCCAATTTTGAAGATTCTGATGCTGAAGAATCCATTCCAGCTGCTTCCCCACCAGAAGAATTCTCCTTTGGGGAAACCTTACATGCCATCGAGAGCAGTTCCAATGGCAGCAACAGGATTTTCAGACTCCAGAAAAAGACTTAGGACCTTTCTGCACCTCCCACAGCACAGGCCCTTAGCTATACCTCCTGTTCTCTCTGTGGTGGATGATGCTTTCAATGATGTCTGCTCCGCTCCAGATTCTTTACCCGCAGCCCCTGCCAAACCAGACAGATTTTACAGGGTGCCAGATACTCATCACCACCTTTACAAGGCCCCACTTGCAGACCCGAAACTATATCCCAGGGTCCCAAGGCAGTAGCAGCGACCATAGCTAAAAACCCTATTCCTTCTGAAAGGGAAGCAAGGTCATTAGACAGATGGGGTAAAAGGTCTACACTTCAGCTACTCTCTCAGCTAGAGCTTTAAACTGTCAGTTTCACATGATACAATACCAAGAGTTTATGCTTGATCAGTTAACTAAAAACTAACCACTGATGAATCTCTTGATAAGAAATATGTATTAGAAATGGTAAATAACATACAACAGGTTAGCAACCATTCCTTAAAATGTGGCTATGATGCACTGGAGGCTTCATTTAGATCAGCCATGACTGGCACAGTGATAAGAAGGCATGCATGGCTAAAGGAGCAAGCTTTACCGGATCATGTTAAAGCTAAGTTGCTAGATGCTCCTATGGATAAGACAAGTTTGTTTGGTACACCTGCCCAGCAGGTTATGAAGAAAATGGAAGAAAAGGCAAAATCTGTTCAAGCGGTTAAAGATTTCTTGCAAGTTCAACCCCCAAGGTTTAGCAGGAACTGGCCTGCCAAAATTGGTCCTTTCCTGACTCCACAAAATTTCAAAGGGGCAGGAATAGACGTTCCAGAGGCAGAAACCAATCCAGAGGAGGTGCCTACAGAGGACGACAGTGGCAAGGTAACAACAGAGGCACAGACACAACCACTGCCACTACATCAGCACAACCACAGTGACTTAACCTAAATCCGCCTACCAGGGAACAAATAGCGGCTCCTCTAGGCGGAAAGTTAACCTTATTTTCAAAGAACTGGCACTACATAACAAAAGACAAGTGGATTTTACAAACCATAGATCAAGGTTACGGTTTCACTTCCACACTTTACCAGTCAAAAGAGGAATGCCAAATCTACCTCCAAATCAAAAACAGAGGCACTACAACAGATAATGGAGTTAGCAAACATGAGAGCTGTGGAAAGAGTGCCAACAGCAGAGCAAGGAAAGGGGTTCTACTCCAGACTATTCCTAGTTCCAAGAAAGGAAAAAGTTGGAGACCAATTCTCGACCTGTCCACCTTAAATACATACATCATTGTCCCAAAATTCAAAATGCTGACCCTACAGCAACTTCTTCCCATGCTGGGCAAGGAGTCTTGGCTGGTAACTCTAGATCTCAAGGAGGCATACCTGCACGTCCCCATTCGACCAATCTGCAGAAGATACCTCAGATTTCTTGCAGGATCAGAGCACTATCAATTCTCAGCATTGCCCTTTGGCTTATCTACTGCGCCCAGAGTATTCACAAAATGCCTGGCATCAGTAATCGCCCATTGCAGACTACAGGGAATTCAAATTTACCCATACCTGGACGACTGCCTGCTACAAGGGGACAACAAAAGCAAGCTGACAACAGATTTACAAAGGGTCATTTACTTGCTGCAAGCACTGGGATACACAGTCAATTTACAAAAGTCAAGGCTGATACCATCCCAAACAAGGACATTCTTGGCGCAATTGGACACAGTAAAACAAATGGCATTCCTGACTACAGAAAAACAAAAAGAACTCCCTCTTTACTTCTTGGCACTAACAAAACTGAACAAGTTAACAGCAAGAAAAGTACTGCAGGCCTTGGGCTTCATGGCATCATGCATAATCTTGGTCCCATTTGCCAGACTACATATGAGAAAACTACAGTGGTACCTAAAGAATTTATGGTCCCAACACAGACACAGCCTAGAAACAGAAATCCCACTAATTCCATGCTTAAAGCAGGAGTTGCTATAGTGGGCTCAGGCATGTCAGTCAAACCCAGGCCTACCCTTTCGCAGATGTCAAGCAAGCCAGACCATCACAACAGACGCTTCAGACCTATGATGGGGGGCCCACATGCTGGACAAATGCGTGCAAGGATTGCGGACACAGGATCAACTTCACCTGCACATCAACCTAAAAGAAATGCTGGCAGTAAAACTGGCAATCCAAAAGTTCAAACCATTTCTCCAAGAGGGCCAGTTGATGATAAGGACAGACAACACCACAGTCATGTGGTACATCAACAAACAGGGAGGCACTCATTCATACCCCCTATGCAGAACGACTTTGGAGCTGTGGACCCTGGCACTCAGCTACAACATCCAGTTACAGGCAATATTTGTACTGGGAAAAGAAAATACTCTAGCAGACATATTAAGCAGAACCACATCGGATGCCCACGAATGGAAGCTGCACCGGACATCTTCAAGACCATCTCAAAGAAATGGGGAATGCCTCAGATAGATCTATTCGCATCACCTCTCAATCACCAGCTCAAAAAGTTCTGCACAAGGACATTCCACCCACTAGCATGGAAAGTGGATTCGCTCTCCTTCAGCTGGAAAGGCCTAACAGCATATGCATTCCCACCTCTTCCCTTGATACACAAAGTACTACTAAAAATCAAGGAAGAACGTCCAAGGATAATCCTGATAGCTCCAAACTGGCCAAGACAACACTGGTACCCACTGCTGAGGAGCATGTCTCGAACAATATGTGGCCAATACCCTGATGCCTTTGATGTTAACTCAGAACAACTACAGCATCATACATCCAATCCTAAAAGCGTTGCAACTGACTGCATGGAACATCACATAGCAGCAGCTAATCCAGAACTTTCCCAAAGAGTTAAAGACATTATTCTTGAAGCACGCAGACCTTCAACAAGAAGGAACTATGCTGGAAAATGGAAAAGGTTTGTCATTTGGAGTACGGAAAGAGGAAAAGATGTGTCAAACATAGATATGCCTAACATTCTGGAGTGTCTGGCCGAACTTCTTCATTCAGGCCTGTCCTACTCCTCCATCAAGATACATGCATCAGCTATTTCAGCAGAATACAGCTTTGATCCACCTGTTTTTTCGCACCCTTTGCTCAGGCAGTTCCTCAGAGGAATCAAGAATGTAAAACCTCCAAGGAAACCACCATTACCAGCTTGGGACTTAAACTTTGTGCTAGAAAAGTTGACACTATCACCCTTTGAACCAGCAGCATCAGCAGACCTACAACACCTGTCATGGAAAACTGCTTTCCTACTGGCAATTACTTCAGCAAGGAGGGTTTCAGAACTACAGGCCTTAATGGCAGTGCAACCCTTCCTAATCTTCCACCAAGATAGAGTGTCCATGAGGACTAATCCTACATTTATGCCTAAGGTGGTATCCAGAGTGTCTTTAAACCAGGCAATCCACCTACCTACCTTCTTTCCCAACCCACAAAACAGAGGGAAAGAATACTGCATACCTTGGATGTACATAGACAGCTACGCTACTACTTGGACAGAACAAAAAATAGCAGAAAGACTGACCAACTTTTTGTAGCCTATGCAACAGGAAGGGAAGGAAAAGCTATTTCCAAACAGACAATCTCCAAATGGATAGGAAATTGCATACGATTCTGTTACTCCTTCCATGGAAAACCAATTCCACAGGACATAAGACCTCATTCAACAAGGGCAACAGCCACTACCACAGCCTTCTTACGAGGAGTGGCAACCAAAGACATTATTGAGGCGGCTACTTGGACCTCCGTGCATACATTTGCCAAGCATTATAATTTGCCTCTATATTCCAGATCCCGAGCAGGGTTTGCCACTGCTGTACTGCAAGGGATCCTAAACACACCATAATCTACTTTTATCCTCCTCCGCTAGTTGGCTATGGTATTCTACCCAGTTGTTATGACTGCAGATGCATCCATGAAGGACATAGTACAGTTTTGTACCTACCATAAATGTAGATGTCGAACTGGATAGCATCTGCAGTCAGGATTACCTCCTCCTTCCCTCTGTGGTACTCCTAGGGTGTTTACCCTCCTAATAGCTAGCTGGTGGGGAGTCTTTTATGGTGTATTTGTTTGTATATATGTACATACATGCTTATTTTTGTGTTTACCTCTATCTTTTTGGAAACATTGGCATCTATCCAAATCTTAGCCTTCAAGAGGGCTACTGGCATCTGGGGCAAGAAACACTGAGGAAAATGGCATCGGCTGATGCTTTTATACCCGAAGACCAACAGAGATGACGTCGGGTGAAGTGCGACATCAGCCGAAGCCGGACCCGGACTTTGGAATCCGGCCGACTGAAGGGCTGCCTGACGACAGGACAACCCAGTTGTTATGACTGCAGATGCTATCCAGTTCGGACATCTACATTTATGGTAGGTACAAAACTGTACTTTCCTGACTCTCATAAATTCCTTTTCAAAAACCCTGCTGCTGACCCAGAAACTATCTCTCAGGGTCCCAAAGGGGTCAAGGCTTCCACTGCAAAAAACCCTACCCCCTCAGACAGGGATTCTAGGGCATTGGACAGATGGGGAAAAAGATTTGCACTTCTGCTACCTTGGCTATAAGGGCTTTAAATTGTCAGTTTCATATGCTCAAATATCAGCAATATATTATGTCACTGCTTAAACAGAAAATGTTGATAAATTCTGAATGTACAGAAAAAGAAATGCAGGATTTATTGCATGTAGCTGAACAAGTTGGAAAGCATACTTTGCAATATGGTTTTGATTCTTTGGAGGCCTCCTGCAGGGCCGCTGTTATGGGTTCTGTCATCAGGAGGCATGCTTGGTTAAAGGAACAAAATCTGCCTGATCATGTCAAAGCAAAATTATTAGATGCTCCATTACAGCATGATACCTTGTTTGGTGTTAAAGCAGAAGAGGTGTTAAAGAAAATGGAGGACAAAGCTAAATCTATGCAAACAATTAAGGATTTCTTACAGGTACAACCTTCTAGATTTAGCAGACACTGGCCTACAAAGAATTGGTCCTTTCCAGTGTCAGACCACAGAGGGGCAGATACAGATGCCCAAGAGGCAGATCCTAGCCCCAAGGTTCATACGGGTCTAAACAATGGGGTGCTTCTACCTCCAAAAGTGGAGAAGACAAATCACAGCCATACAGGAAACAGTCCCAGTGACTTCCCCCTGCCTGCACCAAACACTTATCTTGTGGCAGCACCTTTAGGGGGAAAACTAGCACCTTTTTCTCAAAATTGGCACATAACCCAGGACAAATGGGTCCTAGACATAGTGTCACAAGGCTACACGTTTCACTTCCATACCTTGCCAAGGACAAACGGTTGGCCAAACCTGCCAAAACATCAATGGGCAGAGGCACAAAAGCAAGTCTCATCCCTCATGGACATGAGGGCCATTCAACAAGTACCAGAGCAAGAGCAGGGACAAGGATTTTATTCAAAACTTTTGTTGGTACCAAGAAAGGACAAGACCTGGAGACCAATACTGGACCTATCCATTCTAAACACATTTCTGGATATACCAAAATTCAAAATGTTGAGACTACACCATCTTCTGCCCCTGCTGGGCAAGAAGGCTTGCCTTGTGACTTTAGACCTAAAAGAGGCATACCTGCATGTCCCAAAAAGAGAAACATGCAGAAGATACCTCAGATTCAAAGCTGGCTCAATGGACTACCAATTCTCTGCACTGCCCTTTGGCTTATCTACTGCGCCCAGGGTCTTCACAAAGTGCCTGGCACCAGTAATTGCATTCTGCAGACAAAGAGGAATACAAATATATCCTTACTTGGACAACTGCCTCATTCAAGCAGAGAACAAGGACATTCTACTACAGCATCTGGCATTTGTAGAGAGATTTCTAACAGGCCTAGGGTACACAGTCAACGGAAAGAAATCAAAACTAGTACCCTCTCAAGAGATAATACTCCTGGGTGCAAGCTTAAATACAACTGCCCAGATAGCTTATCTCACGCCAGACAGACAACTGACTACCTATTTCAACCTGTTGGCAACAAAGGCCCAGTTATCTGCAAGAAAATTTCTGCAGGCTTTGGACTTCATGGCATCCTGCATTCTACTAATTCCATATATGAGACTGCATATGAGGAAACTTCAGTGGTACCTAAAAAGTGTTTGGACTCAACATTGCCACAGTCTGGAAACAATAATTACCCTCATTCCCTGCCTGCAACAGGAGTTTCAATGGTGGGCGAAGGCTTGTCACCAGAACAAGGGGCAGCCATTCACTTTACCCCCAGCCAGGCAAACATTAACAACGGATGCATCAGATTATGCCTGGGGGGGCCCACATGGCAGGAAGGTGTATTCAAGGCACATGGTCCATAAACCAAATGCATCTACATATCAATCAAAAAGAGATGCTAGCTGTTCAGAATGCCCTGACAGCCTTCAAGGACATACTTCATCCGTGACAACTACTGATAAAGACAGACAACACCATGGTCATGTGGTATATAAACAAGCAGTGAGGCACTCATTCTTACCCCCTTTGCAGACTAGCCATGACTTTGTGGGGGACAGCATTGACTTACCAAGTGCATCTGCAGGCACAATTCCTGCCAGGAAAGATAAATACTCTGGCAGATGAACTAAGCAGAAACCTCATGGATCCCCACGAGTGGAAATTGGATCCACAAGTCTTCAGCATGATAACAAGGAAATGGGGATGCCCGGAGATAGATCTATTTGCCTGTCCTCACAACTACCATCTAAAAAGATTCTGCACAAGGACTTATCACAGACAAGCATGGAAAGTGGACGCCCTATCTTTCAACTGGAAAAGCTTAGCAGTATATGCCTTTCCTCCACTGCCTCTCCTCCCCAAGGTACTCCTGAAGGTCAGACAAGAGAAGCCAAAGATATGATACTGATTGCCCCAGACTGACCCTGCCAGTACTGATATCCAATCCTAAGGAACGTGTCTCAATGCCCGGGTTGGACCTTGCCTCAAATACCTCATCTGCTATCCCAACAAAACAATCAGATCCTGCACAGCCAGCTAAAGACCTTAAATCTGGCAGCATGGCGGATAATTTAGTCTTACAAAACGCGCCTCTCACTAAAGCTGTGATGGATGTCATTTTGGAGGCCAGAAGGCCTAGTACCAGAAAGTCTTACGCTGGAAAATGGAAGAGATTCTGTGCTTGGAACCAGGCACAAGGAACTGACACAGCTGTACCAAATATTCTTCAGATTTTGCAATACTTAACTGAGATGCTGGACAAAGGCCTATCCTTTTCATCAGTTACAATTCATGTCTCTGCCATTTTGGCTCATTACAATACAGAGCCACCAATCTTTTCTCATCCTTTGTTAAGGAAGTACCTCAGAGGAGCCAAAAACTTAAGACCTCCAAGGAGATCACCAATACCTGCATGGGACCTCAATTATGTCTTGGAAAAACTCTCCCTGCCTCCTTTTGAGCCAGCCACTACAGCTGATAAAGTTTTTATCTTGGAAAACAGCTCTGCTCCTAGCAATATCTTCTGCATGACGAGTCTCAGAGCTGCATGCACTCATGGCTGTAGAACCTTTTATCATTTTTTTATCCAGACAGGGTTTCTCTGAGGACAAACCCGACATTTATGCCTAAGGTAATGTCCAGTGTGGCCCTTAACCAAGCTATTCATCTGCCTACTTTTTATCCATAGCTACAGAATAAGGGGGAGAGAATTCTGCGTTCTTTGGACATACACAGACAACTACGCTTCTACTTGAACAGAACCAAAGCTTTCAGAAAGACAGAGCAACTACTAGTGGCATATGCTGCAGGATCACAAGGAAAGGCTATCTCAAAGCAGACTATTTGTAAGTGGATAGGCCACTGCATTTGTTTCTGCTATTCACAACATGGCAAGCCAGTGCCTAAGGGCATTAGGCCACATTCAACCAGAGCAGCAGCCTTCCTCAGGGATGTACCAACGAAAGACATTTTAGAGGCTGCTACCTGGAGTTCAGTGCACACCTTTACAAAGCACTAACATTTACCACTCTACTCTAAATCCAGGGCAGGCTTTGCCACTGCAGTTCTGCAGGGCCTCATAGCCACTCCTAATTCTATATTGGCTCCAGCCTCCCAACCATAGCTTTGGGATTCAACCCAAGTGTAATGACTGCAACAGTGAAACACGAAGAACATAGTACAATTGTGTACACTTACCATAAATGTAGATGTTCGAGTGCATTCACTGTTGCAGTCCAGGTTACCCACCCACCATCCCCCATTTCTTTGCTGGAACTTATCTGCACTTCTCTAATCTATACAACCTATGTGGTGTATTGGGGGCACCTGACATCTGGGGCAAGAAAAACTGAAGAAAATGGCATCGGCTGCATCTTTTATACCCCTGGCGCACTGACATCAGGGAAGAGGCGACAGCAACCTACGCCGGACCTAGACTTTGGAATTCAGCCCGACTGAGGGTAGCCTGCCAGCAGGATAACCTAAGTGTAATGACTGCAACAGTGAATACACTCGAACATCTACATTTATGGTAAGTGTACACAACTGTACTTTATCTCCATGGCACCTGCCTCAGACTCCTTCCCTGCTGTCTCAGCAGGAGAACCAGATTCTGCACCCTCAGCTACCAACACTGAACCTTGCAGCCTGGCTAATTACTTAATCTCTCCTTTACTATCCCTCAGCAAACATGTAATGGATATCATTTTAGAGCCAAGGAGGCCAAGTACTAGAAAATATTATGCTGAAAAATGGAAAAGATTCTGTGCCTGGAACCAATCTCAAGGGATGAGTACAGCAGCACCCAATTTACCTCAGATTTTACAATACTTAACTGAGATGCTTCACAAGGGCCTGTCTTTTTCCTCCATTAAAATCCACGCCTCAGCCATTTCAGCTCATTATAACACACAACCTCCCCTCTTCTCTCATCCACTGCTCAAGCAGTTCTTCAGAGGGGCCAAAAATTTGAGACCACCCAGGAGAGCTCCAACCCCAGCCTGGGACCTTAACTTTGTCTTGGAGAAACTCACTCTACCGCCTTTCGAACCAGTTGCTACTGCAGACTTAAAATTTCTTTCTTGGAAAACAGCTTTCCTTTTAGCAATCACTTCAGCTAGAAGGGTATCTGAATTACAGGCCCTTACGGCAGTAGAGCCTTTCATCATTTTTCATGCGGACAGGGTGTCACTCGGAACCAATCCATCCTTCATGCCCAAGGTGGTATCCAGTGTGGCACTTAATCAGTCCAATCATTTGCCAATCTTCTTTCCCAATTCACAGATTAAAGGGGAACGGATACTGCATTTCTTAGATGTGCACAGACAACTTAGATTCTACTTGGACAGGACTAAGCCTCAAAGGAAATCTGAACAACTGCTGGTAGCATTTGCTGCAGGGGCCGAGGGGAAGGCTATTTCAAAGCAAACCATTTCTAAATGGATAAGCCATTGCATTAATTTCTGCTATAAGCACCATGGAAAACCTATCCCCCAGGGGATCAGACCTCACTCCACCAGGGCTGCGTCTACCTCTACAGCCTTTCTCAGAGGCGTCCCTACTAGGGACATCCTAGAAGCTGCCACCTGGAGTTCTGTACATACTTTCACCAAGCATTATCATTTGCCAATTTTCTCTAAATCCAGAGCTGCTTTGCCACTGCAGTCTTATAGGGCCTTATAGCTGGCCTTAATGCTATCTAAACTCCTCCTCCCAACCATAGTTTTGGGAATCTACCCAAGTGTAATGACTGCAACAGTGAAACATGAAGAACATAGTACAGTTGTGTACACAACATAAATGTAGATGTTAGAGTGTTTTCGCTGTTGCAGTCCTGGTTACCCTCCCTCCAGCCCCCTAACTTCTTTTGTCTATACCTCTACTTTCCTTTACTATGCTTAAATGCTTTTTTGTTGGAGGTATATTTTTGTGCTTTTGTTTAATTGCTTCCCATTAGGGGGGCACCTGACATCTGGGGCAAGAAAAACTGATGTAATGGTGTCGGCTGCATGTTTTATACTCCTGATGACCTGATGTCATGAAAGAAGGGACAGCAACCGACGCAGGACCCAAGGCTTTGTTAATCAGGCTGACTGAGGGCAGCCTGCAAGCAGATTACCCAAATGTAATGACTGCAACAGTGAATACACTCGAACATCTACATTTATGGTTAGTGTACACAACTGTACTGTATTTTTATACCCCAAGTAGACTCCAAAGAATTTTTCCTCGGTTGGATAGCAAATATTGGAGGTGTGATGGGCAAGAAAGAGGTGGCTGGAAGCATATTTTTTGGGAGTGTAATGAGATGGCAGACTTTAGAGATTCCCTGCGGAGTGCTCTGTCAGAGATGCTTGGTGAGCAGATTGGATTTACCGGGGAGATAATTATTTTGCGATATGATACAGAATCAAAATTGCCTAAGGATAATAAAGCCTTGCTGAGTCTAATTATGGTGGCTGCCAAAAAAGCAATTAGTATCAAATGGAAATCGAAGTCTAAACCAACTTTACTAGAAGTAGTGACTACAGTAACAGAGAGAAAACAACTGGAATTGGGATCTTTAGAAAAGGGAAGGAGCAAACTACATGGGGAAAAATGTGAATTGTGGGAACAATATATGCAGAGAAGGAACGAGTTTTAAGAGGCAGGATTTGAATGAGCCATATAATGCTTAACAGAAGATGACTGGATAGATAAGTAATATGTAATGTTTGCAACTACAGTTTCACTTGTGTCTGTAATGTATAATGTTTGGAATTAAAGTGGTGTCAGTGTGTGCTTTACATTTATATAAATGTAAGATTGCCTATGTTGTCCTCATACCTCTCAACTGTCCAGATTTTTGCATCATATTTTCAATCTGTTCTTCATAAAAAATTTTTTTTTGACAATTCACTGGGATGATATAAAGATTAAAGTCACTAAATAATGACATGTATTTGAGTTTCAGATTTCTTATCCTTCAGGAAATGCATGCTTACACAAATCCTGTTATCCATGCAACTTTCTAAGTTTATAAGAGCAATATTTAAAATGTGTCCCTATTATTGGGCCTTTGTCCCCCCCCCCCCCCCCCATGTCAGGCTTTGTCCAGATTTCTTCCACTAAGAGGTTAAGAGGTATGGTCATATGTGATAATTTAATAAAGATGTTTATTGAAAAAAATGTCTGAAGTAAAACTCTCATTCCTTAGAAACCCTCCTACCCTTGCTCCCATTCCTCAAGAAGGAACTCCTATGTTGGAAGGACACCATACAAAAGAACCCAGGAGTAACCTTCAGTCTGCCTCAGTCAGACAAGTCCATCACCACATTAAGCTCAGACGTAGCTTTGGGAGCAAACTCAACAACCCCCCCAGGCTGCAGGACATTCGGCTCCCACAACAGAAGAAATGATATATCAGTCTAAAGCAAATATTAGCAGTCTTCTCAGCCATAAAAGCTTTCTGACAACATTTAAGCCCAGTAACTCCAAATCTGGACAAGACTATGCAACAGTTATGTGGTACATAAACATGGGAGGACCCGGTCTTGCCCACTGTGCAACCTTACCAGAAAGATCTGTATGCTAGCTAAGACTTGGAGATCACTGTCATAGCATTGTGCATTCCAGCCACAGCAGTCTTCTTGCATACTTCCTGAGAAAGGACTTGCTAGATTCAAGCAAATGAATGTTGAAAAAGAAAGTATTCCTGGATCTCACCACTCTGTGAGGAAAACCCTGTGTAGACTGTTTTTCCTGTCTGCACAACAAACTACTTTTGAGATTCTGCTCCACAGCACACCAGAGGGAGCTTGGAAAATAGATGCCTTCTCATTCACGTGGACCCACCAGTTCCTGTATGCCTTTCCCCCATTACCCTTAATTCCAGAGGTACTTGGAAATGATCAGGGCCAACAGGCCCTGCATGATACTGGTAGTCCCCTTCTGGCCTAGACAGTACTGGTTCTCTTTTCCCCTCACCCTCAGCGAGGTGAGGTTTGACATCCTCCAAAAGGACATAGACCTTCTCAGCTAAGTCAGGAGATGGTCTTCCACCCCAACCTGGCATGTCTCCTTGTAGTTACCTGGGGGAATTGTGTCATGACACTCACCTTTACCCTAAAGTAGGTGCTTTCTGTTTTAAAGGAGACAAGAAAGCCTAATACCAGAAAATTCTACATGGCAAAATGGAAGTGATTTTCTGCATGGTGTCATGGCAGACGCGCACTATCCCACCTCACATAGGCATCGGTTCAGCACTGCTTTACCTTTCTCACCTGTTTGAACAGGGCCTTTCTTATTTCAGCATAAAGTTTCATGCTTCTGCTGTCTCAACTTGCTTGTAGATTACTCCCCCACTCTTCTCTCACCGTCACATGAAACTGTATCTAAAAGGGGTTGTGACCTCCCAGAATGGGACACCACTCCATCATGGGATATATACTGTGTTTTGGAGGAAAGTAGCCTTGCCACCCTTTCAGCCCAGCTGCTACTGCACTTTTTAAGATGCTTACCTGGAAAGCCACTTTCCTTATAGCTGTCACTTCAACTAGAAGAGTCTCTGGACTGCAAGTCTTCATCCTTCATTGCCTTCCTCAGGGTCAGGGCAACCCTCAGAACAACCTTGTCATTCATGCCCAAGGTAGTTTCAGAACTCAGCCTTAACCAGGTTATCCATCTGCCAGTCTTCTTTCCAAACCCACAGAACAAAGTGGAAAGAAACCTCCACTCATTGGATGTCCACAGACAGATCATGTACTGCCTGGACATAACAAAAACTAGGGACAGAGTAGCCCAGTTGTTGGTATTCTTCGCAGAGGGGAAGTAAAGCAAGCCATGTGTAAATGGATTGCAAACTGTATCAGGTTCTGTTACACACACCATCGAAAGCCTCTTCCTGGCCACATTGCAGTTCATTCCACTAAGCATGGGGTAACTACCCCTGCTTTTCTCAAATTCCCATTCAAGCCATTCTAGAGGCAGCCACTTGGAATTCAGTTCACATTTACCAGATACTATAACTTAGGACAGGTCTCCATGGCCAGGGCAGGGTTTGCCTCTGGCATCCTACAAAGTATTCTTTAATCTTATAGTAATCTCCTCCACCTGCATAGCAGCTTTGGGATCCACCTGCATAGCAGCTTTGGGAATATTCCCAAGGATTACAACTGCAACATTGACTACGAAGAACATAGTACAGTTGTGTCCCACTTACCATAATTGTAGTTGTTCGAGTATATCTGCATTGCAGTACATATTCCCACCCTCCTACCCCTTGACTTTGTAGTGACCATCTCTTTTTCTTCCTCTACGTGTAGTCCCTTTGGCCTATTCCCAACTATCCTTATGCTTCGTTCTTTTTCATTCACAACCAAAGTTAGACATCTGGGGAGGTCTTGTTGTCCTCAGGCATCAAACTGCTTTTCTTGATTTAGAAAGAAGTGAAGATAGTGCCGAAGGATGCCCTTCATAAACCCTGACTTCTGGACATCAGTCATTGAGCATCCATCTGCTTGGGATGATGCTCAGACTAGTACTGCAACATTGATCTACTTCACTTTCTCTATGACTTTTTGGAAAGGGCTAGATTGTAGAACTTTCTTGAAGCAGCAACTTGATCCTCATACTTAACATTTAGAAGACATTACAAGCTTGATTCCTTGTCTATGTCTAGATTATGCTTTGCAAGAACCATTCTCCAGGGGCTCCTGGACCCTTCTCTTTCCACCTCCCAAATATAGTAAGCTAAGAGAATCTAACCTAACCATATAGCTAAGACTACTTCAACAGTGATAAATGTGGTGACCATACTACAGTTGTGTATGGAAACTTAACATAGCAGTAGTTGTTCGAATGATTACTGCTGCAATAGGTGTTCCCTCTCTCCATTCCTTTTTTTTTTTGGTTTGTTGTTTATGCTAGGGTTTGGACACTTAGTATTTGTTGTTCCTAGCACGGTCCTTCCAGGGCTTAACCTTCCTGTCTCTGGCATAAACCTGTTAAGGGTTTGGCACCCAAATCTGTGTTTTGAGTCCGCTCAGCTGAAACTGACTAATAGTTTGAGCACTTGGAAGGTGCCCTGAGGATTTAGAAGCTGGCTGTTACATCCTTGGCAGGGTAGCCCACATAACTAAGGGTACTGCTGTAATAATTTGAACATTACTGTTATGGTAAGATTAGTTATACAGCTAAATTTTCTTCCTTTGGAAATGTCCAGAGGCAATTACCACAAGTTTCCTCATTGATTGGATTTACTGTCACAATATTAGATGTGTTTGGTACATCTTGATCACAGACAGCGAGAACTGACTGCCTGGATGTTAGAATTTTAATACCTTTTATTCACCTTTTCACTGAGAGTGTGCAGCAGGAATTAATGAATGCAAGAGAGCCTGCTTTTAGAAAGTTGTATATTATCCAATGGAAAAGGTTTTCTAATTGACGTCCACAAAAGAATCAGCCCTGATTCAAGGCTGGTGTTTCTCTGGTTCAGTAATTCTTTTGAGTTACTATCCTGTGGCCTGTCTTTCTCCACTGTCAAGATTCATTTGTTGGCCATTTCATTTTTGAAGAACTGAGGGTGTGGCACTAGTTTTGTGGGACCAGCACAGTGTGTTGGTTGAGCCCAGCTGCTACTCTGACTGCAGCAGTGATCATTCAAACATCTACTCTTATGGTAAGTTTTCTTGCAAAACTGTACTGTCCAGTTACTCAACATTAAGAACTCAGGGTTACCTGGTTCTCATTATCCTGTCAGATATTTGCTTTTTAACAGAGAATGTTAAGTTGTCAATCTTGCCTTCATTCTTGCTGGATGGGTTCGGAGCCGATCCTCGGCTCCGACTCGGCACTTGCTAAGCTCGAGAGCTAATTTTACCAGCTCGAGGCAACCCTATATCCCATGATGCAAGGCGGAGACTACCCAGATCTCATTTGCCGCTTCGCTAACGAGGTGCCTTCTTTTACCAGCTCTAGGTAAGTGAATAGTTTTTGAGACTTTTCTTCTACCCCCCTTTAAATTTATATATATATTTGTGTTTTGTTAACCTTAACGACTTACTTTAACCCTATTCCCGTCAGTGTTCCCTTTTTTTCGAGTAATTTATTCCCTTTCCCTAGCTTAGGCCTTAGGCCTTCCCCTCCCTAAATTTTTTCCTGTCAGGGATTGTTTGTGTATGACTGTGTGATGTCCTTCATGGATGCATCTGCAGTCATAACAACTGGGTTGTCCTGTCGTCAGGCAGCCCTTCGGTCGGCCGGATTCCAAAGTCCGGGTCCGGCTTCGGCTGATGTCGCACTTCACCCGACGTCATCTCTGCTGGTCTTCGGGTATAAAGGCATCAGCCGACGCCATTTTCTTCAGTCTTTCTTGCGCGTGGCGCCCGAAGCAGAAGCTGTTCGCAAGTGCCGGTCGGTCAGATCCAGAGATTACTACTACCGAATACTCCTTCGAAGACTTCTAAAAGCTAAGTACCCCGTTGGGGACTCTTTCTTGCCTCAGCCGATGTCAGAAAAGTCAATAACTGTTTAACTTGTGGGAAACAAATACCTCATAAAGATTTCCACTCTTACTGTTTGCCTTGTTTAGGCCCAGACCACGACGTAGCAGCCTGTTCCGCCTGTGCTTCTTTCAACCGACGAGCGCTTAGACGTCGGTCGGAGTTTGCTGAACAGTTTTTCAGCTCTGAATTTGCGTACATTATGCCGTCGGATCCTCCGACTACCCAAATTATTAAAAAACGCAAAGAAAAAGACCGACACTCGCGGTCCGCGGTTTCGGCCGAAACCATGGTTAAGCAAACCGCGAGTGTCTCGGTTTCGGCGAAACCGAGAAAACTGATCAGAGTACAGCCGAATCAATGACTACTACTGAGGTTCCGGTTACCTTACTTGAATCGGCCTCAGAAATTTTACCTACTACAGTGGTTACTAGTGACTTATCAGACACCATCCCTTTGGATGTCTCTACCCCAGCACGTGGTGCTGCTAGGCCTCCTGCAGCCATGTCTATTAAGGCCTTCGCCAGGGCTAAAGCAGCCAAATCTACTAAGTCAGTGCCTGTTAAACCCCCCTCAACCAGGCCCACTTCTAGTTCACAAATGCTTACTCTGGCAGAAGATTTAATATCCTTAATTAGGGGATCTCAACCTCACCCAGACAGGGCCTCTCAGCCCCAGAAAAGAGACCTAGAGCAGAGCCCCTCGAGCCCGTGTCCTCTGATGATTCTGCGGAAGACTCAGATATTACAGACCAGCCAGAGGCTCCTTTCCCCAATTTTGAGGACTCAGATGCTGAAGAATCCATTCCAGCTGCTTCCCCACCAGAAGAATTCTCCTTTGGGGAAACCTTACATGCCATGAGAGAACATTTCCAATGGCAGGAACAGGATTTTTCAGACTCCAGAAAGACTTAGGACTTTTCTGCACCTACCACAACACAGGCCCTTAGCTATACCTCCTGTCCTCTCTGTTGTGGACGATGCATTTAATGATGTTTGCACTGCACCAGATTCTTTACCTCCAGCACCTGCCAAACCAGATAGATTTTACAGGGTGCCAGACACTCATCATCACCTATACAAGGCCCCTCTTGCAGACCCGAAACTATATCCCAGGGCCCTAAGGCAGTAGCCTCAACCACAGCAAAAACCCTATTCCTTCTGAAAGGGAAGCCAGGTCTTTAGACAGATGGGGCAAAAAGGTTTACACCTCTGCTACTCTCTCAGCTAGAGCTTTAAACTGTCAGTTTCACATGATACAATACCAAGAGTTTATGCTTGATCAGTTAACTAAAAGCTATCCTCTGATGACTCTATAGATAAGAAAAATCTATTAGAAATGGTAAATAACATACAACAGGTTAGTAACCATTCCTTAAAATGTGGCTATGATGCACTGGAGGCTTCATTTAGATCAGCCATGACTGGCACAGTGATAAGAAGACATGCATGGCTGAAGGAACAAGTTTTACGGATCATGTTAAAGCTAAGTTATTAGATGCTCCTATGGATAAGACCAGTTTGTTTGGTACACCTGCCCAGCAGGTAATGAAGAAAATGGAAGAAAAGGCAAAATATGTACAAACGGTTAAAGATTTCTTGCAGGTTCAGCCCCCAAGGTTTAGCAGGAACTGGCCTGCCAAAAATTGGTCCTTTCCTGACTCCACAAGATCCCAAAGGGGCAGGAATAGACGTTCCAGAGGCAGAAATCAATCCAGAGGGGGTGCCTACAGAGGACGACAGTGGCAAGGTAATAACAGAGCCACAGGCACAGCCACTACCACTACAACAGGGCAATCACAGTGACTTGATTCTAACTCCGCCTACCAGGGAACAAATAGCAGCACCCTTAGGCGGAAAATTAACCTTATTTTCAAAGAACTGGCACTATATCACAAAAGACAAGTGGATTTTGCAAACCATAGACCAAGGTTACCGTTTCCACTTCCACACTATACCAGTCAAAAGAGGAATGCCAAACCTACCTCCAAATCAAAAAACAGAAGCTCTACAGCAGATAATGCAATTAACAAAGATGAGAGCTGTGGAAAGAGTACCAATAACAGAACAAGGAAAAGGATTCTACTCCAGACTATTCCTAGTTCCAAAAAAGGAAAAAAGTTGGAGACCTATTCTCGATCTGTCCACCTTAAACACATACATCATTGTCCCAAAATTCAAGATGCTGACCCTACAGCAACTTCTTCCCATGCTGGGCAAGGAGTGTTGGCTGGTAACTCTAGATCTCAAGGAGGCATACCTGCACGTCCCCATTCGACCAATTTGCAGAAGATACCTCAGATTTCTTGCAGGATCAGAGCACTATCAATTCTCAGCATTGCCCTTTGGCTTATCTACTGCGCCCAGAGTATTCACAAAATGCCTGGCATCAGTAATCGCCACTGCAGACTACAGGGAATCCAAATTTATCCATACCTGGACGACTGCCTGCTACAAGGGGACAACAAAAGCAAGCTGACAACAGATTTACAAAGGGTCATTTACTTGCTACAAGCACTGGGATACACAGTCAATTTGCAAAAATCAAGGCTGATTCCATCCCAAACAAGGACATTCTTGGGCTGAATTGGACACAGTAAAACAAATGGCATTCCTAACTGCAGAAAAACAAAAGATCTCCCTCTTTACTTCTTGGCACTAACAAACCACAGCAAGCTAACAGCAAGAAAAGTTCTGCAGGCCTTGGGCTTCATGGCATCATGCATAATCTTGGTTCCACATGCCAGACTGCATATGAGAAAACTACAGTGGTACCTAAAGAATTTATGGTCCCAACACAGGCACAGCCTAGAAACAGAAATTCCACTAATTCCATGCCTAAAACGGGAGTTCCTATGGTGGGCTCAAGCATGCCAGTCAAACCCAGGCTTACCCTTTCACAAATATCAAGCAAGCCAAACCATCACAACAGACGCCTCAGACCTAGGATGGGGGGCTCACATGCTGGACAAATGCGTGCAAGGATTGTGGACACAGGACCAACTTCACCTGCACATCAACCTAAAAGAAATGCTGGCAGTAAAACTGGCAATCCAAAAATTCAGACCATTCCTCAAAGAAGGCCATTTGATGATAAGGACAGACAACACCACAGTCATGTGGTACATCAACAAACAGGGAGGCACTCATTCATACCCCCTATGCAGAATGACTTTGGACCTTTGGAACCTGGCACTCAGCTACAACATCCAGTTACAGGCAATGTTTGTACCAGGAAAGGAGAACACTCTAGCAGACATGTTAAGCAGAACCACCTCGGATGCTCACGAATGGATGCTACACCCGATCATCTTCAAGACCATCGCAAAGAAATGGGGAATGCCACAGATAGATCTATTCGCTTCCCCTCTCAACCACCAGCTCAAAAAATTCTGCACAAGGACATTCCATCCACTTGCATCGAAAGTGGATTCGCTCTCCTTCAGCTGGAAAGGCCTGACAGCATATGCATTCCCACCTCTTCCCTTGATACACAAGGTATTACTAAAAATCAAGGAGGAACGTCCAAGGATAATCCTGATAGCTCCAAACTGGCCAAGACAACACTGGTACCCATTGCTGAGGAGCATGTCTCGGGACAAAATGTGGTCAATACCCTGATGCCTTTGATGTTAACTCAGAACAACTACAGCATCATGCATCCAAACCTAAAACGTTGCAGCTGACTGCATGGCACATCACATAGCAGCAACTATTCCAGATCTCTCCCAAAGGGTTAAAGACATTATCCTTGAAGCCCGCAGACCTTCAACAAGAAGGAACTATGCAGGGAAATGGAAAAGGTTTGTCATTTGGAGTGCTGGAAGAGGGAAGGATGTGTCGAACATAGATATGGCTAACATTCTGGAGTACTTGGCAGAGCTTCTACATACAGGCCTGTCCTATTCCTCCATCAAGATACATGCATCAGCTATTTCAGCAGAATACAGCTTTGATCCACCTGTCTTCTCACATCCTCTACTCAGGCAGTTCCTCAGAGGGATCAAGAATGTAAAACCTCCTAGGAAACCACCACTGCCAGCTTGGGATTTGAACTTTGTGCTAGAAAAGTTGACACTCGCACCTTTTGAACCAGCAGCAACAGCAGACCTACAGCATCTTTCATGGAAAACTGCTTTCCTACTGGCAATAACCTCAGCAAGGAGGGTTTCTGAACTTCAGGCCCTAATGGCAGTACAACCCTTCCTAATCTTCCACCAAGACAGAGTGTCCATGAGGACTAATCCTACATTTATGCCTAAGGTGGTATCCAGAGTGTCCCTAAACCAGGCAATCCACCTACCTACCTTCTTCCCAACCCACAAAACAGAGGGGAAAGAATGCTGCATACCTTGGATGTACACAGACAGCTACGCTACTACCTGGACAGAACAAAAGTAACAGAAAAACTGACCAGCTTTTTGTAGCCTATGCAACAGGAAGGGAAGGAAAAGCAATTTCCAAACAGACAATCTCCAAATGGATAGGAAATTGCATACGATTCTGTTACTCCTTCCATGGAAAACCAATTCCACAGAACATACGACCTCATTCTACAAGAGCAACAGCCACTACCACAGCCTTCTTACGAGGAGTGGCAACCAAGGACATTATTGAGGCGGCTACTTGGACCTCCGTGCATACATTTGCCAAGCATTATAATTTACCTCTGTATTCCAGATCCCGAGCAGGGTTTGCCACTGCTGTACTGCAAGGGATCCTAACCACACCATAATCTATTCTTCCTCCTCCCTAGTTGGCTATGGTATTCTACCCAGTTGTTATGACTGCAGATGCATCCATGAAGGACATAGTACAGTTTTGTACCTACCATAAATGTAGATGTCCGAACTGGATAGCATCTGCAGTCAGGATTACCTCCTCCTTCCCTCTGTGGTACTCCTAGGGTATTTACCCTCCTAATAGCTAGCTGGTGGGGAGTCTCTTATGGTGTATTTGTTTGTATATATGTACATACATGCTTATTTTTTGTGTTTGCCTTCTATCCTTTGGGAAACATTGGCATTTTTACCCAAAATTTAGCCTTCCAAGAGGGCAACTGGCATCTGGGGCAAGAAACACTGAAGAAAATGGCGTCGGCTGATGCCTTTATACCCGAAGACCAGCAGAGATGACGTCGGGTGAAGTGCGACATCAGCCGAAGCCGGACCCGGACTTTGGAATCCGGCCGACCGAAGGGCTGCCTGACGACAGGACAACCCAGTTGTTATGACTGCAGATGCTATCCAGTTCGGACATCTACATTTATGGTAGGTACAAAACTGTACTTTATCCCTGTTTATTTTAAATTGTTGGATTGAGTGTTTTTGTGTGTATGTTACTGTATTGTGTTTCCTCGACACAGTTATGTCGAAGGACACTAAGGTCTCAGGCTTCAAGAAGTGTGACTCATGCTGTCAGAAGATGTCTCTGACAGACGGTCACACTTCTTGTGTTTATTGCCTGGGACCTTTGCACCTGCAGGACTCTTGTGCTATCTGTCATGCTTTCAGCCCAAGAGTCCTGCAGGAGCGAAGAAATAAGCTGATATTAAGGGGCTTATTAAAGCCCGAGAGCTCCCCGACTAAGTCGGCGCCGGGGAAGCCCTCGAAACCTGTTAAGCCTTCGGCTGAGACTTCCAAGCCGTCGGCTTCGGGTTCACCTTCACCAGGGTCGAGATCGGCTCTGGCCGGAGCCGATCCTTCCTCCTTACCGGTCTCAGTATCGGCTCCATCCGGCGCCGATACTGTCCAATCCAGACATTCAGTGTCGGCTCCGTTGGCTCCATCGATCTCAAAAAAGAGATCTCGATCTCCTTCAGTGGAATCCATACGTTGGGCTCCGAGATCACCCTTGCTCTCGGAGCGGAGCCATCGGAGCCGTTCTTCTCTGTCGTCCAGGCTGTCTGATCACGACCTCGAGAGAGTGGTGAGTAGACTATTAAAGTCTCAGGCATTGGCCCAAATACTCCATAGCCCATCTCAACAGACGGTTGCTATTTCACATCCACCAAACATTCCTCCTTCGACTCTGTTACAGAGCTCGGAGCCGGAGCTCCTCGGAACCGGCACCGTTGTAGCTTCGGAGCCGATACCACCCCTTTCGGCTCCATCGTCCCCTGCTCCGATTTCCTCCTTGAGACCTTCATTGGAGGGATCCGGGCGTCTGGTCTCTCTCGTCGGCTCCGAGGGGGCGAGTGGCATCGGACCCTTGTCCGACCCCGTTCTCCCTCTCGGAGCTTCGGCGTTGGTGAGCTCGGCCCCGACATCTGCCTCGGAGCCTTCCCTCTCGGTGAGGCCTGGGGTTCCTATCTCTTCGGAGCGGGAACTTTCTGGTCTCCCTGACGGGGGAGCCTTCGAGGTGATGAGGAGTGTACTAGCCCCTGGGCTTAGTCAACGGACAGTTCCATCAGCTCCTTCCACTACAGTGCCTGCTGACGTCTCTTCCCACTCTCTTGCTCCCGGACCCAGAGATCCAACGCCTCAGGTTTCCCCATTGGGAATATCTTCCTCTTCCGAGGCTTCTCCTGATCCGTCAGGTGAACCCCCGCATAAGAGGACATGTAAGAGGAAACATCTAGACTCCCCTGAGTCTACTACATCAGATACTGACCTGGATGAGTCGGAGGGATCCCCAAGGTCCTCCTCTGAGGATGTCTCATTCTCAGACATCCTTGAACTCCTTAAGCAGAGGGGGAACTGGCCCTCCCTTAATCCTTCCGAGGATGAGTCAGTATACCTGGAGGCGTTCGGATCTCGAACCTCCACCTCCTGGGTGTCTCCGCCTTTCGACCCTCTTATGGAGGTAGTGGCTTGGAAGGCGTGGATGGCTTCGGATTCGGTGGAACCTATCCCTAGGAGGCCTTCAAAATTTATTACGGCCCCACAAGATAGACAATATTTAACAAAGCGTGTCCCAGTTGATGCCATGGTGGTGGCTGCTGCCACCAAGAAGGAATTAGCTGATCCTTCAGTACCTGTCCATCCTCCTAACAAGGATTCTAGGACTATGGACAGGTACGCAAGCGATTTTTCTTCAGCGACTTTTGCCATGAGATCGCTGAACTACTTATGCCACTTCACCCGCCTTCAAAGAGATATTCTTAAAGAGTTGGGAGAAGTTTTACAGGATCCGTCAGCTGCTGGGTCTCAGGATAAGATTAGCTCACAGCTAGGAATCCTTAACTCCATTGTTAACTCCTCCATGTGGCTCATTTCTTATGCAGCCGATGGAGCGAGTAGGGCCGCAGGCACAGGAGTGGCTTTAAGGCGTCAGTCCTGGATGCGGCTTTGTAATTTTGCAGACCCCTTCAAGGCGTCCTTCACAAACTCCCCTTTGATGGGTCGACCTTGTTCGGACCTCAAGTGAAAGACACTTTGACTAGATGCGAACAAGATGGCAAGACTCTTTCTGCCGTAGGAGTCCGTTTCTCCACCCCTTCAAGACCTTACCCCAAAGGACAGAAGGGAGGGAAAATGTGGTTCCGCAAATCTCAAGGAGTCACGCCTGACGCACAAAGTCAGTTTACCCCCAGAGGCAGAGGGGGTAACAATAATAGACGCCCTAGGGGCAGAGGTGGTCCGCAGAATCAGGGTAGCAGAGAGCCTCTTTCTGACAAACCCTTCCAGCATCCCTGAGATGTTGCCCGATTGTCCACCTTCGGAGGCAGTCGGGGGGAAATTATCGCTGTACCCAATAGCCTGGCTTTCCCTTTCTCAAGACAAATGGGTACAGTCAATTATATCCGAGGGTTACAAAATTCCCTTTATTCAAACCCCAATTCAACAAGGGAACCCTTCCAGGCGTTCCACCGGTCTAAGGGAACTAGCAGTACTAGAAATATCAAAACTGCTAGTAAAAAGAGCCATCCAGCCAGTCCCAGCGGACCAAATAGGATCCAGAATCTACTCAAGGTTCTTTTTAGTTCCAAAAAAGACAGGGGACTGGAGACCAATATTAGATCTGAGCAAACTCAACAAGTTTGTAAAGAAATCAAGATTCCGGATGGTCACGCTTCAGTCCATTCTGCCCTTTCTGGGCAAGGACAATTGGATGTGCTCGTTAGATCTTCAGGATGCGTACTATCACATAAAAATTCACAGACGCTCCAGAAGATTTCTCCGCTTTCGGCTGGGGACCAGTCACTTCCAATTCAGAGCCCTGCCCTTTGGACTCACTACAGCCCCAGAGTGTTCACCAAATGTATGGCAGTGGTTACGGCTCACCTGAGACGTCAAGGATTCCAGGTGTTTCCATATCTAGACGACTGGCTCCTCACTGCCACCACCAGGCATCAGCTTCTCCAAGCCAGAAATTACACCATTCACATTTACAGAGGGCTAGGAATTTCTATAAATTTCGAAAAATCTGCCTTGTCGCCTTGTCAATCTATTACTTTTATAGGCGCAAGATTGGACACCGTACAACTTTCAGCAAAGTTAACAGACCAAAGGATCTTGGACATTCAAAGACACGTCCAGGTGATTCTTCTCAGCAACAAAATTCAGGCCAGATTTGCTCTGAAGGTATTGGGTCTTATGGCGGCCGCCATAACACTTCTTCCCCTTGCCTGCTTTTACATGCGTCTTCTACAATGGATGCTATTCACCCAATGGTCTTTTCAACAACTTCCCATGCGTCACGAGATCATAGTAACTCCAACTTGCAAAAGGCATCTGACTTGGTGGATATCGTCCCCTCAAATCCATCAAGGCAGGCCTTTTGTTCCTCTTGCCCCGGTTGCCACGGTTACATCGGACGCCTCCCTGATCGGGTGGGGGGGGCATTATCAGGGCAGAATGGTCCATGGCACTTGGCAACCTTTCGAGTACCATCTGCACATAAATGTTCTGGAGATGAGAGCGGTGCTTTTAACGTTGCAAGCCCTCAATGACTCTCTTCCCCTGGGAACTATTGCAGTCCAAACGGACAATATGTCCGTAGTGTGGTATATAAACAAACAGGGCGGAACCAAGTCCTATCCACTGTGTCGAGAGGCTCTCAGACTTTGGCAATGGGCAATCTCCTCTCACCGGTTTCTGATAGCAATGCACATCCCCGGGAAATCCAACATCATAGTGGACAGATTGAGCAGAGCTATTCTCATGCCTCACGAGTGGTCTCTCAAACAATCAGTGACGGAAGAGATTTTTCAGAAGTGGGGCCTTCCTTGCTGCGACCTTTTCGCTACACCTCAAAACAGCAAATGCCCAGACTTCTTCTCTCTCTTCCCCCTCCAGGCCATCCCCAGAGACGCTCTAACCCAAGATTGGCCCCGGGGACTTCTTTATGCTTTTCCCCCTTTTCCGCTGATACCTCAGCTAATTCAGAAAGCAACCACCTTGAGAGCCAAGTTGATTCTCATTGCCCCTTATTGGCCTCGACAGATATGGTTTCCGTTCCTACATCATTATCTCTTGGTACAGCCATGGCATCTGGACCCGGTTCCAGATCTTCTGACCCACCAGTCGGGTCAACTGCACCAATCCATACCTTCTCTCAACCTCACTGCTTGGTTGCTCCACTTCCATCCTTAGCCAGGCTTCCTATGATTTCTAATCCTGTACGGGATATCATAGTAGCTTCCCTAAAATCTTCTGCCAGGAAGATTTACACTAGTAAATGGCGATGTTTCTCTTTCTGGGCAAAAGCTAGGAACATAGACCCCTATACTGCTCCAATTCATTCGGTATTGGACTTCCTAGCTGAGATTTTTCATTCAGGATCCTCTTCTTCCACAGTGAAAGTTCAACTGGCAGCCATTTCAAATTTTCATATAGGCCTTTTGGACCACAACATTATGTCTCAAACTTTGCAAGGCATTCCTTCGAGGTATCTTTTTATTGAAACCTCTGATTAGAGACCCCCCACCACAGTGGGATCTAAATTTAATTTTAACATCCTTGATTCTTCCCCCGTTCGAACCTGCAGCTGCCTGTTCTTTGAAATTGCTTTCTTGGAAGACACTTTTTCTAGTTGCCATTACTTCTGCCAGGAGAGTATCTGAACTTCATGCTCTCTGCATTCGTCCTCCCTATTTAATATTCCACACAGATAGGGTATCTCTAACGACTAATCCGTCTTTCTTACCAAAAGTGGCATCACAGACGAACCTAAATCAATCCATTAATCTTCCAGTATTTTTCCCGAATTATTCTGATAGAGCGGAACAAAAGTTACATTGTCTTGATGTTCACCGCCAGCTCAGATATTATCTGGACAAGACAAAAATTTTTAGGAAATCTGATCAACTGTTTCTACCCTATGCAGAGAACAGGAAAGGCCTTCCAGTTTCCAAGGTAACTTTATCTAGATGGCTGTCTTCTGTGATCACTTACATTTATCAGCTCAGAGGCAAAGAGTTGATTTCTAAGCCAAAAGCCCATTCTACCAGAGCTCTAGCTACATCTACAGCTTTTCAAGCTAGACTTCCAATAGACACTATTTGTGCAGCAGCCACATAGGCCTCTCCTCATACCTTTGTTTCACATTACAAATTAGACTTGGCTTCCAGAGACAGAGCAAATTTTGGTTCCACCATTCTCAAGAGTCTGTTCCATTGAGCCACCCAGGATAGAGGTGCTAGGGACGCGGTCCCATCCAGCAAGAATGAAGGCGAGATTGACAACTTAACATTTAGAAGTTATGTACCTACCATAACGTTCCATGTTAGTTGTCTTCTCTCGCCTTCTTTCTTGCGTCCTGCCCTCCATCCCCCTAGCCTGGTCAGACCGGGAAGATTATGCATCTTCTATTAAGAGGTTATTCCCTTTTTCTAGCTGTTCAACTTCTAGTGTCACTAGATTAGGTTGATCCTTTCTAGAGGGTTATGATGTTATTTAGTATTGTTATTTTTCTTCCTCCTCTTCAGTTGGAAGAAAATATTACTATTTCTTTAGCTACCAAACGAGATCTGGGTAGTCTCCGCCTTGCATCATGGGATATAGGGTTGCCTCGAGCTGGTAAAATTAGCTCTCGAGCTTAGCAAGTGCCGAGTCGGAGCCGAGGATCGGCTCCGAACCCATCCAGCAAGAAAGAAGGCGAGAGAAGACAACTAACATGGAACGTTATGGTAGGTACATAACTTCTAATTAGGAAATATCCAAGCTGAAAGAAGTGTTAATTGACAGTTTTGAAAACAACTGCATCTGTGGGCCTCCAGGCTTTTGGGTGCACTTGTGATGCAGTAGATGTAGCAGATAGAAAAATGGCCATAGGCATACAAAGGTATGCTTGGCTTACCCATGAGTTGAAGATTAGATATTGAACATTCCTGTTGCAGATGATTCCCTTTGTTCCCTCACCTGCCATATTGTTAAAATCCTGCAAAGAGAAAGGGATAAAGAAAAATATCAGTAAGTGGAGTATTTTCCACCCTTTCTATCCTTTTCCCAGATACTGTCCATCTCACTTCTGAGAGGTGCCTGCCCAGAAATCCTACTCATTAACCTCTACTTGTGGGTGTCCAAAATCTGAGCGTTCTCTTTCGTAAATATGTTATGCCTCAGTTTATAACATTGTTTTACAAGGCTTAATTTATTTCTTTGATTTAGATTTTTGGGGATATATATTTTGATACTTCATTTATGTTGTCATCTCTTTATCTTGCATTCTGCATATGTTTAAACAGTGTATTGAGACCATTATCAAGTGTTTCTTATTCAGTTACAATACTGTCTTCTTGCAGCTGTTTCTCTACTTGTAGCAGCAGAGATGACTTACTCATGTAAGTTGCCTTTTGGTGTTTTGTTTTCATTTTTATTGTGGCCTTTTACTAGATAGACATGTCATTTTATTTATAAAGACTTTGTATTCAAGTCAAGGCTTTGTCATTCTTTGTGTTAGTTTTATTTAGTTCATTTCCTGCCCTCATTTTCATAACATTGCTATATTTTTTTACTAGAAGGTGTCATTCATGGCATCTCTCTTAAGCTGCAGTATGTGCTGCCATTTAAGGGGGGCAAGTATTCCTCTACAGACTAAATTTCCATTGGTTTACTTTGTGAAATACACATGGAAGCATGGACTCGCTAGGCTCGGCCTCCTCGGGGAAACAAGTAGTGCTCCTGCTAAGAGTCATTTGTGGTGAATCAGAGCTGCCTCACTTGGGAATCAGTGAGCTGTCAATAGCTGCTTATTCTCCTCCTCCTTCACAAACTCCTGCAGGTGCCTAATCCTTTATTTTAATTTCAGTCACCAGTGACGTAGTCTGTGTTTTATCTGGATCTGTGACAGAGCTTGCTTAAATTCATTAAGTCTTGAATTTCAGAACGTGCTGTACCAGAAAGGGTAACCCTTCAGTATGTTGTGCCAACAGATTTCTAATGGAGTTGATTACCAAGTAGTACAAATATCCGCTTTTGTCCTCAGACTTTATCAAAAATGTTAAAAAAAAATGCAAAACACTCTCTATATACTCCAAGTTAAAATTATTCTGTCCAATAAGAATGTAATAACAATCAATTAAACAAAAATTAAAACAAATTTTTAGTTATATTAACCCTTTAAGTGATAGCAAGTTTGCATTATTTGAGAAAACACTTTATATTAATGTGGTCATTTAGACCAGGGAGTTTGTCAGCAGCTAATTTTATTTGCCAACATATGTCTCTTCTTTCTACATTTTGATAGTTGCCACCCCTCTGGTCTTCTGGAGCGGATTCTACCGCATTCTTGATAGTGTGAGGACGAAAGCGGATATTAAACTGAGAATACACTAGAAACATTGGTCTCTTATGTCATGCATTCAGGTGCTTTGGTTTTGTTTTATATTAGTGTCGATATACACCTGGTTGGGCTTTACTTCATTTTTTTTTTAAGTAGTACAAATACTGAGTAGTTTGTTTCACAGGTATTAACCATTCCTTTTAGTGCAACTCTTGAAGTTTGCACTGCGGTTTCCAGTGGGCAGAGTCTAACTTTTTTGATAAAATCAAGTTGTCCTCTTTTCATACAAATGGATGTGATGTTGTCCTGTCTCGCCTTCATTCTGTATTGTTTGGGTTCAGAACCAATCCTCTGTTCCAACTCAGCCATTTACAAAAGCTCGAGGTCTTCAAGTATCTCATGGCTTACACCCTATTCCATGATGCACTAGGAAATTTCCCAGATCTCGTTTGCCGCTAAACAGATTAGGTTCTTCAGCTGGCTGTGGCCAAGTGTTCACTAACCAGGTGTGAGCAAGATAGAAAGACTCTCTCTACTGTAGGGGTCCGTTTTTCCCTGCCTTCCAGACCATATCCAAAAGGACAAATAGGGAAAATTGTGGTCCCGGAAATCCCAGAGACCCTTTCAAGACACACGTGGTGATTCTTCCCCCAGGGGCAGAGGAGGAAGTGGTAATGGAAAATGCCGGCCACGTGATAGAGGGGGTCCTCAGAACCAGATGACAGGGAAACCTTCCTTGGCAGGTCCTTCCAGTGCTCCTGAAAGGAGGCCTGCCTGCCAGCCTCTGGAGGCAGTCGGGGGTCACTTATCTTTGTACCCAGAAGCCTGGCAAAATATAACAAAAGACAAATGGGTACAAAGCATCATATCCAGAGGTTATTCCATACCCTTTTCCCCTTCTGGTCCCAATCATGAAAAACATCCCAGATGTTCCACCCAGTCAAAGGGAACAGGCAACCATAGAAATACAAAAGTTGCTACAAAAAGAGAGTCATCCAAACAGTCCCCGCAGACCAAATGGGATCCGGAACTTACTTGAGGTTCTTTTTAGTTCCAAAGAAAACAGGGGACTGGAGACCGATCCTGGATCTCAGCAGACCGAACAAATCAGTAAGAAAGTCATAGTTCTGGTTGGTAACACTGCAGTCGATACTCCCCTTTCTGGGAAAAGACAGTTGGATGTGCTCTATAGATCTCCAAGATGTGTACTACCACATAAAAATGGACAGGTGATCCAGGAGTCATTTGCACTTCCAGCTGGTAGCCAGTCACTACTAGTTTCGAGCTTTGCTCTTTGGTCTCACTACAGCCCCCAGAGTGTTCACCAAATGTATGGCAGTAGTCACAGCTCACTTGAGGCGCCTAGGATTCCAAGTGTTTCCATACCTAGAAAACTGGCTCCTAACAGCCACCACTGAGCATCTACTAATAAGGGCGAGAGGCACCACATTGAGACTCTGCTCTCATTTAGGAATCACAATAAATTGCGAAAAATCTGCCTTATTGCCATCTCAATGTATAATTTTTATAGGAGCAGATTTAGATACTTGAAAAATTATAGTAAAGCTTCCTGTGGAAAGAATGCAAACCCTTTGGCATTAGATTATCAGTCTACTCTTCAAAAGAAAAGTCCAAGCAAGAGCAGTTCTAAAAGTATTAGGGACAATGGCAGCAACAATAAACTTGATCCCATTGGCACGGCTGCATATAAGAATTCTACAGTGGCTGCTGTTCACTCAGTGGTCCATGTAGGAACTACTCATATCCCACCAGATCATAACAGAATCTTGCAAGAAAGAACTTCGTTGGTGGCTTCACTCGACTCATGTGACTGTAGGTCGACCATTTGTTCTCCCAGAGCCTTTAGCTACAGTGACCACAGAAGTTTCCCAGATAGGGTGGGGGGGGGGGGCATTATCAGGGAAAGACAGTCCAGGGCACTTGGCGAGATCACGAGGCCCATTTGCACATCAATATCCTAGAGATGAGAGCGGTGCTGTTCGCGTTGCAAGCATTCCAGGACTCTCTTCCACTGAGAACTATTGCAATTCAGATGGACAACATGTCGGTGATATGGTACATAAGCAAGGAGGAATCAAATCTTATCCCCTTTGTTGAGAGGCTCTAAGAGTATGGCAGTGATTGACCTCCTCCCAACGTTTTCTGATGGCAATGCATATCCCGGGGAAATCCAACGTGATAGCAGACAAACTCAGCAGGGCTGTTCTGATGCCTCACGAGTGGTCCCTAAAGCAAGAGATAGCAGAAATGATTTTCTGAAAATGGGGCCAGCCTTGTTGCGACCTTTTTGCCACATCCATGAATGCCAAATGCAGCAGCTATTTTGCCCTAATTCCCCCCTCTGGGGGAGTCACCAAGGGATGCACTTGTACAATGTTGGATCTCCTCTACGCCTTCCCTCCCTTCCAGTCGATACCCAAAGTTATTCAGAAAGCCAGTGTATTGGGAAGGACCTTAATACTTATCACCCCATATTGGCCTCCTCAAATCTAGTTCCCCTACCTGTGGCCTCATCTTCAGGAGGAACCTTGGATTCTGGACCCAGTTCAGGTTCTTTTGACCCATCTGTCGGGACTGCTTCATTCATCTCTTCAAACACTCAAGTTGACAGCATGGCTGCTCCAATTCCAAACATAGCCAGGCTACCTGACCTTTCACATTCAGTGCAGCATATCCTGATTTCTTCTCATAAAGCTTCTACAAGGAAATTATGTCAGCAAATGGAAAAAGTTTTCTGCCTGGGCCTTGGAAAATCATATTGACCCCTTTTCTGCACCTATATCTGCTATATTGGAGTTTTTAGCAAAGTTTTTTAATGGAGAGTCAGCAGCTACTATTAAGAGTTCAATTAGCAGCGCTCTCTAATTTCCATTTAGGAGAAACAGGGCCAAATATGTCCCATAGGCTTTGCAAAGCTTTTTTGAGGGGTACCATTCTGCTAAGGCAGCCCATTAAACCACTTTTACCCCCATGGAACCTCAGTTTTGTATTATCCCATATGATCCTTCTACCCTTTGAACCTGCATCATCATGTGACCTGAAGTTCTTATCCTGGAAGACAATTTTCTTAGTAGCTATTACTTCAGCTTAGAAGAGTTTCAGAGTTACAAGCCCTGTCCATCAAACCCATATATATGCTATTTCACAAGGACAGTCTCTCACTCCATACAAACCCGTCCTTTTTAGCGAAGGTATGCTCAGAATCCAGTTTGAACCAGTCCATAGACTTACCAGTTGTTTTCCCCAGCTATGGCAGTAAGGCAGAGTGTATGTTGCGTCAGTTAGATATTCATAGGAAATTACATGTCTATTTACACAGAGCGCAGGACTTTAGGAAGACTGACCAATTATTTGTCTCCTTCTCAGACCGGAAAAAAGGTGCCCCAGTTGCTAAGACTACTCTATCTAGATGGTTGTCAGATTGTAATACATTTACCTACAGATCCCAGAACAAACAACTTCCCGACAAAGTAAGAGGTCATTCTGCCAGAGCGGTGTCTACCTCTTCTGCCTTTCAGGCTAAACTACCAATCGATGCCATTTGTGCTGCAGCAACATGGGCAAGACCTCATACCTTTAACACTCATTACGAAGTTGATTTGGTCTCCAGGGACAGGGCCTCCTTTGGATCCACTGTTCTGTAGAATATTCTTCCTTGAGCCACCCAAGAAAGATGGTGCTAAGGATGCTGTCCCAACCAGTACAGAATGAAGGCGAGATAGGACAACATTACATAAAGAAGTTATGTACTCATAAATAACATTCCATTTGTGTTGTCCATCTCACCATCCTTCCCCCAGCCTTTGACTCCTGGAGGACCGAGATGATTTATTTGGTGTCTAAATCTTTCTCTGACCCTCTGCTGGGCTTGTAAATTTGTAAAAATGGTATATGTATATATTAGTTTACCAGCAAACAATATCTGGGGAATATCTAGTGCATCATGGGATAGGGTGTAAGCCACAAGCTACTTGAAGACCTCAAGCTTTTGTAAACGGCCGCGCGGCGTCAGAATCAAGGATCGGTTCTGAACCCAACCAGTACAGAATGAAGGCAAGATGGACAACACACATGGAACATTATGGTGAGTACATACATTTCTTTTTTTTATCTCTGGAACCATAAGGGTTACAAAAGAAATGTAAACAAAATTATTCAGCACAATTTATTTTTTTATAGTGGCAGTATTCTTTATTTTCTAGGTGTTAAACTGGATGATCTGATATCTATTTTCATTCTGTCCTCAGCCTGTGGGACTTGGCCACAATAGCTTGTGTGAACCAAAAATTCACAGGCTCATCTCTTACTGATAGAATCATAGGAAGTTACTAGGTTAATGACCCTGGGGCCCTTGCAAGCCCAGCCAAAAGTTTATACCCAAAAAAAGAACCTTCAGTCAGCACCTGTCACCCCTGTCAATAAGGGACAAAGGTGGAACCCCTGGGACAAATTTATGCTTTCACATCCACTCATCAAGATTGCTCTTGAAGAGGAGACAAACCTGTCTTTCCAGCAGATTTTGTTGATGTCTCATATTAGATTTAGGCCTAGGAGTGGGTAATGGGCAAGGAGTTAGACTTACAGATGTGAAGCATTTCTAGTAGGACAGGGTCCGATATTGCCTTGTAGACGAAACACAGATCCCCTCTGAACAATCTGTATAATTCTAAGTGGAGTGATAGTGATTTGAGCCTGTCCACATAGGACATATGTTGGAGGCCAGGGATTCTCTTTGTGAGGTATTTCTGTGGCCTTTCCAGCTGGTGCAGGTGTTTGGAAAGGTGCATACCAAACGGGGCATTATACTCAATTATAGGCGTAATGAGGGAGGAGTACAGAGAGGTAGTAACCTCCTTTTTTCTGGATGCAATCCCTTTAGTTATGAGATGAACCAAGTAAAAGACTTTTCTGACCACTGCCACCACATGATGGTCGAATGTGAGATTGACCACTTGAGTACCCAGGTCTCTCACCACAGGTTGCATGCTTCGGGGGTTGCCGTTGATGTGGTAATCAGTAAGGACAGTGTTTTTGCCAAATGCTATGATAATATATTTTTTTGCGTTTAACTTAAGGTCATGACTTTGACACCAGGTATTTGTAGCTGTGAGACCCTGTTGTATGTTAACATCATTTGGGGAGTCAGTGACAGCACCCAACTTAGTCATCCACAAACTTCATCAGTCACAGGCCCTTTGTCTTTGCCTGAACCTCTGAGAAGTTGATGCGAAACAGTAGGGGTCCCTGGACAGATCCCGGGGGAATACCACTAGTGACAGGTCTACTGTTGGAGGTGGTGGCACCTGTATTGACCTTGTGGGTCCTATCGGTGAGCTAGTTGGCCATCCACCTGACGAGATAGGGATTTATACCAAGTTTGATGATGCCCGAGTTGGGGATTGTGTCCATGGACTTGGCCAAGATATAGTAAGCTGTATGTACTGACTTTCCCTCATCCAGGGCTTTGGTGACAGTCTCAAAGAAATCAACCAGGTTCAATAGGCACGATCCACCCCTGACTAATCCAAATTGGGTGGGGTCAAGTGCTTGGAGATTGCCTATGTCCGTCTTTGAGATCCATAATAATATGCTCCATGGCTGTACAAATCAGACTTGTCAAGCTAATGTGGCGATAGTTTCCCAGGTCAGTAGTGGCACCACCTTTGTGCAAGATGACAGTGGCAGTTCTCCATTCTACTGGAATGAAGCCTGTAATTAGGCTGTGGTTGAATAGGGTGCTCAATGGCGAAGCTAGGTCTTGCTGGAGATGGTGCAGAATACAGCCTGGGATACTATCAGGTCCCATGGAAGCTGTGTTCTTTGTCTTGGATAGGGCCTTTAACATTTGATCTACAGAGAGATGACGTTTGTGACAAATATTGGGGATGTCAAATGGGCCTTTGGGAGGGATAGGGGGTGAAGTTTGTGCTGAACCTATCAGCCAGCAGTTTGGCTAAGTCAACAGGATCAGTATAAGTGGTACCATTAAGTACTATTTCGGAACAAACCCGCACTTTGCCATGGAGGTTCCTGACATAACTGAAGAAGGACTTGCGGTTTCCCTTTGTTTCAGAGGCTAGTTTCAACTCCTAATTGGCTTTGGAGGTTTCACTAGTGATTGAATTTGCTTGTTGAGGCTGAGGAGGTAGTTTTTCCAGTTTGGAATTTGTTTCTTTTTGCCCTTGGACAAAAGTTACTTCCTTTTGTTGTAAAGCCTGTTGACAGAGGATGTCCACCAGACAGGTTTGTGTTTCCTTGAGGAGCAGGTTTTAGTTCTGTTGGGTAAGTCTGAGTCCATGCAGTTGTACAGGTGCTTGTATACTGCACGGGCGTACTGTTCAGCATAGTTGTCTGCATCCTCTGAGGGGGTGGTGGTGTGAAGCTACTGATACCCTCCCTTAGGAGGTTGTAATCAGCTTTTGAGAAATGTTTAAGTCTGGTTACAGCTGGGGAGGGTTTGGTGGGAGAGAAACTGTGAATGAGACAGACCGATGATCTGATCTCACTATGCACCTATCTCAATTACCTCATATCTCGTTTTCCGCTGTGCGAGTTAAGCATGGTGACATATTCTCTCGAGCCAGACAAGTGATTTATTTCATTTTCTTTCTATTATAACCCTTTTTTTCCCCTTCTCTTCTTAAACCTTACCCTAGCATGAAAAAGTACTCTTCAGTACTATTGTTAGTATCTCCCCCTCTAAACCTCTCAGTAGTTCACTCATTCCGTCTCCTCTTGTGTAGCTCAAAAATATCATTGTTGACATTTCTCTCTCCTTTTCCAAGAAATAACAACAAAAAATTCTGCTTATCTATCACTGTTTTTTCTGCCTCTCTTTACCATGTTTAGTGTGTGTGTATGTGTGTTTTGCTGCTGCTTCCGAATGCTAGATGAGGAAAAAGACCCGTCAGGCTTTAACCGCTGTGAGAAATGTGGTCACAAAATCGCTTACTGTGATGCACATTCTCTGTGCATATATTGTTCGGGGCCTCTCCATCTTCAGGAGGACTGCTCCATTTGCCACTTTTTTAGCCATTGAGTGTTTGTCAAAAGAATAAACAAGTTGGTTCTTAACGGACTTCTTGCCTCCTCTTTTGAGGAGGCCCTATTTGGAATGAGTTCTTCACCAAAAGGAAAATCTAAAGATAAATCGGACAATTCTAGTCCTGCCTCTTCTTCCTCCTCTAAGGTTTTAGAGAAGGCAAAGAAGTGAAGCTCTTCAACCCCGACTTCTCCATCGGTTCTGAGCTTGAAGAAGGCAAGAATTTCAATTCCATTTTTTCCCTTGGATCCGAGAACCAAATTGTCCAAGCCTTTGGCTCTGTTGGAATCATAGGAACCAGTGTGTGTTACATGTAAGTCTTGGGATTCAACCTAGTTTTCAGTTCAGGTAAGTCATGAAAAAAGATAAGTTTTGGTGCCAAGTTCTTTGGAGATGATGCCTCAAATAAAGGATTCATATTCCATTGCCTTTTTCATCCCTAGGACTCTATATTCAATCAGTAGATACATTTCCAGACAGACTTCCTTCTCCTTTCCTGGAAAGACCCAGGTCTCCATCTATGATGTCCACCTGTTCTTCCAGAAGTCTTACTGAGGATGATATGGAGAGATTGTGAAGAAAATTCTCTGGGTGCAAGGGTCAGGGATTTCAGTCTTCAACTACCCCTCCTTTAATTCTTCTGTAACTTCACTTGAAACTTCAGAGACAATGGTTTCCAGCTGTCTGGTAACGACTATGTCGGATTCGAAGATATGCTTAGCTCCAGACCTGATTGATTTCTTCAGTTCTTCTGTTTAGTCGGAACCAGAGACTTCTTGGAGCCGTATCTGTTCTGTCTGTTCTGAGGTGCTTGAATAGACTCTTATTTATTCTGAGCCTTCTCAGTGCCTCAGGACAGAGCAGCTCGGCTCCAACTTCTACCTTGGGAGGGATCATCTCAAGGTGGGGAGGGACTATTGCTCCGAGGTCCATCCCCTTGGATCTAGGGTCCTTTCCTTCTCTGGATGGATCTGCCTTTGAGGCTATGGAGAAAAGCCATGTTTGCAACAGTCAGTCAGTTCTTTCCCTCTCAGAACAGCCAGCAATCTCACATCTTCTCTCAGAACCTCAACCATTGCCTCCATCAGGATAGCAAGTACAAATGCCTCAGGGTTCCCTGCAGTGTCCCCCTCTTCTTTCTATACCTCCCCAGACCACTCTACTGAGGAGGTCCCCAGGAAGAGGTACAAGAGGAGGCACTTAGATTCTCCGGAAGAATCTGTTACAGAAGACACAAATTTCGATGAGGGCGAAGGATCTCCAAGGTCACCTTTTGATGTCTCATTTGGAGACATCCTAGAAGTCCTTAAGCAGAGGTGATTGGAAGCCCATTAATCCTTCGCCTGAGGAATCCGTGCTCCTGCAGGTCTTTGGTACCTGCCCATCTACTTCTGGTTAACTCCGATCACCAGTGAGCTCATTGAGTTGATCTTTCGGCCGGCATGGAAGACCACTGATTCCATTGAGCCGGTCTCCAGAAACTGAACATAATTATCACTACCCCCAAGGATAAACCATTCTGGACAGAAGGTTTGCCTATGGATGTCATGGTCTTGGCGGCAGCCACAAAAAAGGAACTAGCAGAGGAAAGTTCCTCTAGCCATCCTCCCAACAAGGAGTATCAGACGATGGATAGACTTGGGAAGCGAGTGTATGCATCATCGACTTTTCCCTTATGGTCCCTGAACTACCTGGCACATTTCAGCAGAATACAAAAGAATTTGATTAAAGAACTTTGATACCATCTCATGAGCTGATTCTGAGGATGTTTGGGAGTCTATTACCTCTCAGTTGGCCACCCTAAATTCGATTTCTATCTCTTCTATGAAGCTCATTTCACATGTAGCTGAAGGAATGACCAGAGCTGCGGGTTCAGGCATTGCCATAAGGAGAGATACTTGGATGACCTTATGTGACTTTGCAGAGCCCTTAAAGTCTTCGTTTGTCAGTGCTCTTTTTGACAGTACGTCCTTGTTTGGCCCTAAAATTAAAGACACATTGACCAGGTGTGAGAAAGATGGAAAAACCCTTTCTGCTGCGGGTGCATGTTTTCCCACTCCTCAAAGATCCTTCTCAGGGAATCAACTCAGCAGTGGGCAAATGTGGTTCAGGAAATTCCAAGGGTCTTCTCAATCCACATATGGTGGTAGGTCCGGCAAGACATAGGGGGAACTCTAATGGAAGACGCCACCCTCGTGGCAGAAGTGGCCTGCAAAAACCAAGGGTACAGAGATTTCTTCTTTGATAAACCCTTTCAGCGCTCCTGAAAGGAGGCCCAATTGTCTTCCTCTTTAGACAATCGGGTCGCTGGTCCCTGCATTAGCCCGCCTGAGTGTAGGTAACATGAGTGCAGAGGATAATATCCAGAGGCTGTGTTATACCATTTTCCCTTCCTCTGTCCACTTGCAAAAAAAATCCCAGATGTTCCACCCAGTGAGAGGGAACATGCAGTACTACAGATACAAAAGCTGCTAGAAAAAGAGTTATCCAGGAGGTCCCACCAGTCCAGAGAGAATCCAGAATTTTACTCAAGGTTCTTTTTAGTGCCAAAAAAGATGGGACTGTAGACATTTTGGATATCAGCAATTTAAACAAATCAGTTCGGCAAACCTAATTCTGGATGGTCACTGTTCAGTCCATTCTTCCTTTTTTGGAACTGGGCGACTGAATGTGCTCAGTATACCTGCAAGATGCATACTACCACATAAACATGCACAGATGTCTCTTATGCTTCTAGCTGGGAGCCAGTCACTACCAATTCAGAGTACTGTCCTTTGGCCTCATCCCAGCCCCTAGGGTGTTCACCAAATGAATGGCAGTAGTAGCAGCTGACTTGAGACTACATGGATTCCAGGTGTTTCCATATTTGGACGAATGGCTCGTCACATCTACGACTGGGTATTGACTGTTAGAGGCAAGATGAAGACTTCTCCAAACATGCTCTTACCTGGGCATAACCATAAATTACAAAAAATCTCAACTCGAGCCAACACAAACACTGGATTTCAAAGAGGTATCTTTAAACACAAGGGCCGCAGTAGCCTCCCTTCCCCCACAAAGACTGGAGATCATACGATTTCAAGTCATGAAAATAATTTACAGCAGCAAAGTATCAACAAGATTAGTTGTTGTGGCACTGGGGTCCATGGAAACATTTATAACACTTGTTCCCTTGGCCAGATTTCACATGAGAATTTTACACTGGCTGCTTATAAAACAATGGTCCATACTTTATCAGAGAGTTTCAACACCAGTTGCAATCACCAGTGTATGCAAAAGAGATCTCACTTGGTGGACTGAATCAGATCAAATTTTACAGGGCCGTCCATTCATTCCCCCTCAGCCCAAGGCCACAATGACCATGGACACTTCCAGCAAGGGTGAATGGGGCATTGTCTGGGGATAACAGTCCAAGATGCTTGATTCACAGTAGAGGCCAATTTACACATCGGTGTCCTAGAGATGAGAGCAGTGCTTTTAGCTGTGCAGGCTTTCTAGGATGCTCTTCTCTCGGGAACTATTGCAATTCAAACAGCCAACATGTCAGTAGTTTGGTACGTCAGGAAACAAGGAGGAACCAGATCCTACTTATTGTGTCAAGAAGCCCTCACTCTGTGGCAGTGGGTGATCTCATCCAACCATTTTCTCCTAGTAACACTCTTTCTGGTGAAGTCCAATTTATAGAAGACAAATTGAGCAGGTGCATAATTTTAGCTCACGTGTGGTCCCTCAATCAGAAAGTGTCAAGTGATAATCCGAAGGAGTCAGCCATGCTGCGACCTGTTTGTTTCTCTCCTAAACAACAAGTGCAGCAACTGTTTTGCCCTGATCCCCCCACAAGGGGAGATACCGAGGGATGCTCTTTTTCACAAATGCCCCCCCCCCCAGTCTCCTTTATGCCTTTCCCACAATTCCATTAATTCCCAAGTTCCTACAGAAAGGAATAAGTTTGAAGTGCACAGTTATCCTCATTGCACCTTATTGGCCTCGACAGATTTGGTTCCCCTTCCTTTGGCCTCACCTAATTCGACAGCATTGGATTCTGGATCCAAGTCCAGATCACCTGTCTCACCTGACAGGCATGGTTCATCTGGGAATTCCAAATCTCAAGCTGACAGCTTGGCTTCTCCAGTTCCATTAGTAATCAGACAACTTATGCTCTCTTTCCCTGTCTGACACACACTGCTATCTTCTCATAAACCATCAACACAAAAACTTTACTCCATTAAGTGGAAGAGATTTGCAGATTGGGTGCTCCAGAGTAACACTGAACCTTTTTCTGCTCCAATTCACAATATTCTTCAGTTTTTAGCTTTGCTTTTCAATGAAGGGGCTTTGGTTTCCACAGTCAGAGTCCAATTAACAGCTATATCCGACTTTCACATTGTCTTTCAAAGCTTCTCTGTTGCTTCTCACAAACTTTGTAAAGCCTTTTTGAGGGGTACTGTTCTTTTAAAACCTTACAGAGATCATACTGGTCCTGTGTTGTTTCTCATAAACTTTGTAAAGCCTTTTTAAGGGTTACTGTTCTTTTAAAACCTCCTTACAAAGATCCTACTCCTCCTTGGGACCTGAATTTGGTGTTGCAAGCAATCACTCAATCTCACTTTGAACTAGCTAATGATTGTGATATTAAGTTTCTGTCTTGGAAAACTATTTTCTTAGTGGAAGTAACTTCTGCTAGAAAGATTTCAGAGATTCATGCCTTGTCTTTTAAACCTCCATACCTAATTTTAAACAAAGGCAGTCTATCGCTCAGAGCCAACCCCTCTTTTCTATGTAAGGTGTTTCAGACACCAGTATCAACCAATGTATTAGCCTCCTAGTGTTCCTCCCTAACTTCTCCAACAAAGGTGAATAGTGCTTTAATTTGCTAGATGTTCGCAGACAGTTAAGATTCTACCTTAACAGAACAAAAGATTTTGGGAAGTCGGACCAATTATTTGTTTCCTTCTCGCATACCAGACTAGGTAAACCTGTAAACAAAGTGACATTAACCATATGGCCTAAAGATTGCATCTCATCCATCTATAGCAAGTTGGGCATTTCCTTGACGAAACCCTTGCCAGCCCATTCAACCAGGGCCGTAGCAACATCAGCTGTATTCCAGTCTATAGCTTCCATGGATATTTGTGCAGTGGGAACTTGGGCTACTCCTCATACATTTATTACTCATTGCAAGTTGGATCTGGTCTGCAGGGGATAGAGCATCATTCGGCTCAGTGGTGTTTAGCAACATCCTTAAGTCCACCCAGGATATAAGGTAGCTTGGGACTCTGTCCCACAGGTTGAGAATAGAATGAAAATTGACATCATCAGATAAAGAAGTTATGTACTCACCATAACATTTCATCTGTGTTGTCCATTTTCATTCTTCAATTCCCCACCCTCCAACCCCCTACCCTTGATTTCTGGAAAAACGGATGATGGATTATTGCCTTTTTTGGTATAATTTTGCAGTTCCAGATGATGATTCTATAAAAGCTTTGGTCAGTTTCTCTTGGCAAACTCGATCTGAGGTAATTGAAGTAGGTGCATTGCGGGTAAGGGATGAGCTCGAGAGTTTTTGGTTCCCACAAGCTATTGTATCGGCCGAGTCATTTCATAGGATCGGAACCGAACCCACAGGTTGGGGAAGAATAAAAATGGACGACACAGAGGAAACGTTATGGTGAGTACATACCTTCTTTTTCTAAATCAAAGTAAACACAGTAGCTATTAAATATACAGTATTTTGTAAACAGCTTAAAATATCTTAGCAACCACTCAAGTTACACACAAACTGTCAGCAAAATTTTGTTCATCCAGCTAAGATGAGGCCCATATGAGGCTAAGCAGTTCAGCCTGTGCTACTAGGTTGTTGAGATATTTAAACAAACATGACATTTATAACAATATAAATATTACATAACTAGCAGATGTTCATCGTGTTACACTGCTGCAGTCATTACACTTGGGTTATCCTGCCGTCAGGCGGTTCCCCAGTCGGCCTGAGTTCCAAAGTCTTGGTCCTGCGTCGGTTGCTGTTGCCTCCTCCCTGACGTCAGTGTGGCAGGGGTATATAAGATGCAGCCGACACCCTTTTCTTCAGTCTTTCTTGCCATGCGGTGCCTGAAGCAAAAGCAGTTCGCAAGTGCCGGTCGGCCGTCTCCTGAGATTTTCTTTCCGAATCCAGAACCGAAGTCTTCTACAAAGCTAAGTACCCCATTGGGGAAACTTTTTCTTGCCTCAGACCGATGTCAGTAAAAGTTAATAACCGTATTTCTTGTGGGAAGCAAATACCTCATAAGGATTTCCATTCTTATTGTATCCATGCCTAGGCCCAGATCACGACGTCACTGGTTGTCGGTTTTGTGCTAGGTTTAACTAACGCACTATTAAACGTTGGTTTGATTTTGCCCGACATTATTTTGGTAGAAAATTCAATTATACCATGCCGTCGGAACTTCCGACGACTGGAATACATAAAAAGCGCAAAGACAAGGATAGGCATCCGAGGCCCAAAACTAACGACGAAGCCTCTTCTAGGCCAGTTGCCGGTTCTCCGGTTTTCAGCGAGGTGCCTTCGCAGCCCCTGATGACCGCTTCTGTAGAACCACAGGCCGCCTCTGACTCCCACGTGGAGATGGCTGGGCCTTCGGACGCACAAGTTATTCAGCCTACCGAAACTAACCCTTCAGAGGGATGCGGAGTAGCTGAGTTGCCCGCAGCTTCAGAGGGTGTTTTCAGACCTACTCAGTTAAGCATTAAACCCTCTTCTAAGTCTAAACCAGCTTTAAAATCTAAGAAACAAATACAGCATTTTCCAGCACAGGCCTCCATGCCTAAGAAACAAATGCTCAAAATGGCCGAAGACCTAATCATTCTGATCAGGGGGTCCCATCCCCCTCCTGATAAAAGGCCTAGACAGGATGGAGACTATGACTCATCCGACCAGATGTCCATCTCTTCAGATTCATCATCAGACCTAGGATATTCTTTACCCCCTTATGAGGATTCTGATGCTGAGGAGTCAATTCCGTCAGCCTCTCAGCCTGAGGACTACTCCTTTGGGGAAACCTTGCATACCATGAGGGGAGCATTTCCATTGGGAAGGCCAGGATTACTCAGAATCCAAGAAAAGGCTCAGAGACTTCCTTTTATTACCTCAACACAAGACCCCTTGCTATTCCGCCAGTGTTAGATATTGTGGATGATGTGTATACTGAATCCAGCCTAAATCCTGATTCCTTACCTCCAGCCCCAGTTAAACCAGACAGATACTACAGAGTCCCTGACTCTCACAAATTTCTGTACAAAAGCCCTATTGCTGACCCTGAAACTATTTCCCAGGGACCCAAAGGGGTTAAGGCCTCTTCAGCCAAGAATCCAGTTCCCTCTGACAGAGATTCCAGAGCATTAGACAGATGGGGAAAGAAAGTATATACATCTGCAACTTTAGCAGTGAGAGCCTTAAATTGCCAGTTTCACATGCTAAAATATCAGCAATTTCTACTGTCTCAGTTGAAACAAAAAATGCTTCCAGATTCAGATCCTCCTACTTTTAAAGAAATGCAGGATTTATTGCATGCAGCTGAACAGGTGGGAAAACATACTTTGCAATGTGATTTTGACTCTTTAAAGGCCTCCTGTAGAGCAGCCGTTACAGGCTCTGTCATTAGAAGACATGCTTGGTTAAAAGAACATACGTTACCAGACCATGTTAAAGCAAAATTATTGGCTGCACCTTTGCAGCAGGATGTGTTATTTGGAGTTAAGGCAGAAGAGGTATTAAAGAAAATGGAGGATAAGGCAAAATCTATGCAAACGGTGAAAGATTTCTTACAGGTTCAGCCTCCTAGATTTAGCAGAAATTGGCCAACTAAAAATTGGTCCTTTCCAGTTATAGACAGACCTCAAAGGAGCAGATACAGACGTCCAAGAGGTAGAGGTCAACCACAAGGTCCTTACAGGCCTCAACAATGGGTTGCATCAGGCCAGAAAGAAGGGGAAGACAGGTCTCAACCATATAAAAAGCAGCCCCAATGACTTCCCGCTACAGCTGCCGAACAACTCTCTCTTGGCAGTCCCCTTGGGAGGAAAACTGGCACTTTTTTATCACAATTGGCATATGATCACAAAAGACAAATGGGTTCTCAACTTTGTATCTCAAGGTTACAGGTTCCACTTTCACACTCTGCCAAGGTTAAAAGGAATGCCAAATATGCCACCAAATCAATGGGCAGAGGCTCAAAAACAAACTACAGCACTCATGGATATGAGAGCTGTTCAAAAGGTACCACCACAGGAACAAGGACAAGGATTTTACTGAAGACTCTTTCTAGTTCCCAGGAAGGACAAAGCCTGGAGGCCCATTCTGAATCTTTCTTCTCTAAACACTTACCTGGATGTTCCGAAATTCAAAATGTTGACACTACAGCAGCTTCTTCCCATGCTGGGCAAGAAAGCTTGGCTCGTGACCTTGGACCTCAAGGAGGCATACCTGCATGTCCCTATCAGACAAAACTGCAGAAGATACCTCAGATTCATAGCTGGTTCAATGCATTATCAATTCTCTGCACTGCCCTTTGACTTATCTACTGCGCCCAGGGTCTTCACAAAGTGCCTGGCACCAGTGATTGCATTTTGCAGACAGAAAGGAATTCAAATTTATCCATACCTGGATGACTGGCTGATTCAAGCAGAGAGCAAGGACATTCTTCTAAAGCATCTGGCGTTTGTAAAAATGTTATTAAGTTGCCTGGGGTACACAGTAAATGAAAAGAAATCAAAACTAGTGTCCTCACAAGAGATATTCCTGGGTGCCAGCTTGAACACACTGGCCCAGATGGCTTATCTCACGCCAGACAAGCAAGGACAACTGACTCAATACTTTCAGTTGATGGCAACAAAGACTCAACTTCCTGCAATAAAAATTCTGCAGGCCTTGGGTTACATGGCATCTTGCATACTACTAATTCCATATGCTAGACTGCATATGAGGAAACTACAATGGTACCTAAAGAATGTATGGTCTCAACACTGTCAAAGTTTGGAAACAGTTATACCACTAATTCCTTGCCTTCAACAGGAGTTTCAATGGTGGGCTCAAGCTTGTCACCTCAACAAGGGACAGCCTTTTACTCAACCCACAGCCAGGCAAACACTGACAACAGATGCATCGGATTACGCCTGAGAAGTACACATGGCAGGCAACTGTATTCAGGGCGAGTGGCCTGCAGAACAAAGAGGTGCTAGCTGTACAAAATGCACTTATAGCTTTCAAGGACCTGCTGCATCCAGGGCAGCTACTACTAAAGACAGACAACACTACAGATGTTCTTCATCTCACATTGCTGCAGTCCTTACATATGGGTAGTCCGCTGTCCTCGGTCGGCCCGAATACCAAAGTATTAGGCTGACGTCGGTCATGGGCGCTCAAATCTGACATCAGAGCGTCAGGGTATTAAAGTGCATGACCGACGTCATATCCTCAGTCTTTTTTGCCGCATGGTCCGATGCAGAAGCAGCGTTTGCAAGTGCCGTTCGGCGTTCTGAAATTTTCGTATTCTGAGTTTCAGACCGAAACCAAGTTGGGCTAAGTACCCGTTGGGGAATATTTTGTTTTTCTTGCCTCAGTTAATTCCAGATGTCAGAAAAAGTGAATAATTGTATTTCTTGTGGGAAACAGATACCGCATAGGGATTACCACTCTCTTTGTATTCCTTGTTTGGGACCTGAGCACGACGTAGTCGGGTGTCGCTTTTGTGCTAGGTTTAATAAGCGCACCATTAAACGTAGGTTAGATTGCGCTAGGCTTGTCTTCGGTAAGCGGTGTAATTATAATATGCCGTCGGATCCTCCGACGCCCGCTACCGTGAAGAAGCGCAAAGACAAATCTTTAAAGTCCAGGCAGGATGAGTCGTCCGTCCCGGACGCCGGTTCTTTAGAAACTACGGTGGAATCTGTGGATCCAGCCGAGGTTTCAGTTGAGTCTCAGGGGGAGGCTTTAATTTTGCAGGATGTGGCCTCTCAGGAGTCAGGTCAGGCTGAGGGGGCCTCTCAGGTTGCTGTTCTCCCTTCCTTGCCTAAGGTGGTTAGGCCTTCTCCTTCTGTCTCTAAGGCTCCTTCCAAAGGCAGGCCTGGTTTGCCTTCCACGGGTGTCAGTCCTAGTTCTGCAGGCTCTGTGCCTAAAAAACACATGCTTAAAATGGCAGAAGATTTAATTTCTTTAATCAGAGGTTCTATGCCCCCTCCTGATAAGAGGCCTAGGGTGGAGCCAGAGGTGGAAAGTTTGGAGCAGGCTTCAGATTACTCAGAGTCTTCGGCTGAAGACATTCAGGATTTTCCTCCTTATTCTGATTCAGACGCAGAGGATTCCACTCCTGCTTCTCCTCCAGAGGATTTTTCTTTTTCAGAAACCCTGCATTCTATGAGGGAGCATTTTAAATGGGAAGGTCAGGATTTCTCAGATTCCCGAAAGAGGCTTAGGGAATTTTTGTTTTTACCACAACATAGGCCCTTGGCTATACCTCCTGTTTTGGAGGTTGTTAAAGACGTTTTCTCCGAGGCTTCCCTTAATCCAGACTCCCTGCCTCCTGCGCCAGTTAAGCCAGACAGGTATTAAAGGGTACCTGAGGCTCATAAATATCTGTATAAGAGTCCAAGGGCTGACCCAGAAACTATTAGCCAGGGACCTAAGGGTGTCAGGGATTCTGTCGTAAAGAATCCAGTTCCTATGGATAAAGATGCTAGAGCTTTGGATAGATGGGGTAAGAAAGTGTATACCTCTTCCACTTTAGCAATGAGGGCTTTGAATTGCCAGTTTCATATGTTGAAGTATCAGAATTTTCTCCTTACTCAACTAAAATCTAAAGTGGATGCTTTGGCAGAGGGCATAGAGTGTAAAGAATTACAGGATTTGGTACATGCCTCTGAACAGGTGGGTAAGCATTCCTTGCAGTGTGGTTTCGATGCTTTACAGGCTTTACAGGCTTCTTCCAGGGTGGCTGCCACTGGTTCAGTTATTCGCAGGCACGCCTGGCTTAAGGATCAGAATTTGTCAGAGCATGTTAAATCTAGAATTGTGGATGCTCCTTTACAGTCTGAGGTTTTGTTTGGTTCTCCTGTGGAGTCTGTCTTGAAGAAAATGGAAGACAAGGCTAAGTCTATGCAGACTGTTAAAGATTTTTTGCAGGTGCAACCTCCTAAGTTTAGCAGGAATTGGCCTACTAAGGGATGGGCTTATCCTTCTTCTGATTCGCAGTCTAGGGATAGATCTAGACGTGGTAGGGGCAGAGTTCAGAGTACTTTCAGGCCTAGAACATGGAGTTCCCCTGCACAATCTACAGGTGAGGGCAGGGGCCAGTCCTTTCGTAAACAGGCCCAATGACCTGCATTTTCAGCTGCCAGATTCTTCCTGTCTGGCAGCTCCTTTGGGAGGAAAGTTGGCACTCTTCAAGCAAAACTGGCTTTTAGTCACCCAGGACAAATGGGTGTTGGACATTATAGACCGAGGCTACAAGTTTTATTTCCATACATTGCCTCCTTTCAAAGGCATGCCAGACGTTCCTCCTCAGCAAAGGGTAGAGGCTCACAAGCAGATTTCTTTACTTCTTCAAATGGGGGCTATACAGCAGGTCCCTCTGTCAGAAGTGGGCCTAGGATTTTATTCTCACCTGTTTCTAGTACCAAAGAAAGGAAACACTTGGAGGCCGATTTTGGATTTATCTATCCTCAACACATACCTGGACATTCCAAAATTCAAAATGTTGACGTTGCAACAACTTCTACCTCTGTTGGGCAAAGATCACTGGATGGTAACTCTGGATCTCAAAGAGGCTTACCTTCATGTTCCTATCAGGCCCAGTTGCAGGAGGTACCTGCGTTTTCGGGCTGGGACTTTACATTATCAGTTCTCTGCATTGCCCTTTGGCTTATCTACTGCGCCCAGAGTGTTCACAAAGGTTCTGGCTCCAGTGATAGCCTTCTTACGGTTAAGAGGAATACAACTTTATCCTTATTTGGACGATTGCCTGATTCTTGCTCAAGACAAGTACGAACTTCATCATCTACAGTATGTGATGGCAGTGTTAAGGTGCCTAGGGTATTCTGTGAACGAAACAAAGTCCAGTCTAGTACCCTCTCAGGAAATGTGCTTTCTGGGTGTGAGACTGAATACAGCTTCCCAGATGGCTTTTTTGACCCCGGACAAGCAAAAGAACCTTACTCTTTACTTCCATCAATTGTCTCTATGGTCCAGGCTGACTGCAAGGACAGTCCTTCAAGCCTTGGGGTTCATGGCATCTTGTATTCTGGTGCTTCCCAATGCCAAACTGCATATGAGGAAGCTACAATGGTATCTCAAAATGTATGGATACAACACTGCCAAGATCTGGACACTGTCATTCAAATAATACCTTGCATTCAAAAGGAATTTTTGTGGTGGGCTCAGGAATGTCACCTAAACAAGGGACTCTCTGTGACCCGACCAGAGGCGAGTCAGATTTTAACGACAGATGCCTCGGACAAGGCTTGGGAGCACACCTCAATGGAAAATGGGTTCAAGACACGTGGCCTGCCAGACTTCAACATTTACATATCAACTTGAAGGAGATGTTAGCAGTCCAATTTGCATTGATGGCTTTCAAGGATTTACTTCACCCAGGGCAAGTGTTGATTCAAACAGACAACACAACTGTCATGTGGTACATCAACAAGCAAGGGGGAACCCATTCGTACCCTCTTTGCAGGCAAGCAATGATTTTGTGGGAGACTGCTCTCAGTTTACACCTCAATCTTCAGGCAAGGTTTCTACCAGGAGCACAGAACTCCTTAGCAGATGTTTTGAGCAGACAAATAGTGGATCCCCACGAGTGGAAATTGGATCCTCATGTATTTCGAAAATTGACAGTGATATGGGGAACTCCAGACATAGATCTGTTCGCTTCTCCACTAAATTTCCAGTTGCCAAAGTTTTGCACAAAAATGTTTCATCCCACAGCTTGGAAAGTGGATGCTCTATCATTCAGTTGGAGCAATCTTCACGTCTATGCCTTTCCGCCTCTGCCTCTCCTCCCCAAGGTACTCTTGAAGGTCAGACAAGACAAGCCCTCCATGATTCTAATAGCTCCAGATTGTCCTCGACAGCACTGGTACCCTCTGCTGCGGAGTTTAGTACGGGAGCCTCCATGGCCTTTGCCTTTGATTCCGCACCTTTTGTCACAGGAGGGCAATCATTTCCTCAATGTCAGGATTCAGTCCCTGCATCTAACAGCCTGGCTTATTCTGTTCTAGAACCTGGAGGGCCGCAGCTTCCACGACAAGTTTTGGATGTTATTTTGGAGGCCAGAAGGCCTAGTACAAGGAAAGTTTATGCTGATAAATGGAGGAGATTTTTAATTTGGAGCAAAACAAAGGGCTTTGATGTTTCCAGGCCTGATTTAAGTGTTTCTCTTCAATATCTTACAGAATTATTAGACAAGGGTTTGTCTTTCTCCTCTATAAAAGTTCATGCTGCAGCCATTTCTGCTCACTATAACTGTGACCCTCCATTATTCTCTCATCCTTTGGTTAAGCAATTTCTTAGAGGGGCAAAGAATATAAGACCCCCACGTAGAGCTCCTACTCCTGCCTGGGATCTCAATTTTGTGTTGGAAAAACTTACTTTACCTCCTTTTGAACCTGCAGCTACTGCTGAGTTAAAGTTTTTGTCTTGGAAGACTGCTTTTTTGTTGGCCATTACGTCTGCTAGAAGGGTTTCTGAATTACAGGCTCTTATGGCAGTTGAACCCTTCCTAATTTTTCATAAGGATAGGGTATCTCTGCGTACTAATCCTACTTTTATGCCTAAAGTGGTTTCAAATGTGGCCTTGAACCAATCAATTCATTTGCCTACTTTTTATGCAGATCCCCAAAATAAAGGGGAGAAAATTTTGCACACTTTGGATATTCACAGGCAGTTGCGTTATTATTTGAGCAGGACTAAAGGGTTCAGACAGTCTCAGCAGTTGTTTGTTTCTTTTGCTTTGGGTTCTCAGGGGAAACCTGTTTCAAAACAATCTATTTCTAAGTGGATTGGCTTTTGTATTGCTTTTTGTTATTCTCATCATGGTAAGGAGATTCCGACTGGAATCAGACCTCACTCCACTAGGGCTACTGCCACTTCTACAGCATTTTCAAGGGGAGTAGCTACTAAAGATATTTTGGAAGCAGCTACTTGGAGTTCAGTGCATACCTTTTCTAAACATTACCACCTTCCTCTTTATTCCAAATCTAGGGCTGGATTTGCCACTGCAATCTTACAGGGCATTTTAGCAGCTCCCAATGCTTTATGATTTTGCCAGCCTCCCTTTACCTCTGCTTTGGGATTCTACCCATATGTAAGGACTGCAGCAATGTGAGATGAAGAACATAGTACAGTTTTGTACCTACCATAAATGTAGATGTTCGAAGATCCACATTGCTGCAGTCCAATTTACCCTCCCTCCTCCCCCTCTGTAATTTGGAGTGGTTGTATGGTTTGGGTGGTAACTGTTATTTGTACATGCCTTTTGGGAAGTATTCTATTTTTGGCTGTGGCCTTTCTTTTTAGGGCCTTCTGACATCTGGGGCAAGAAAAGACTGAGGATATGACGTCGGTCATGCGCTTTAATACCCTGACGCTCTGATGTCAGATTTGAGCGCCCATGACCGACGTCAGCCTAATACTTTGGTATTCGGGCCGACCTAGGACAGCGGACTACCCATATGTAAGGACTGCAGCAATGTGGATCTTCGAACATCTACATTTATGGTAGGTACAAAACTGTACTTTATGTAGTACATAAACAAGCAAGGGGGCACTCACTCCTACCCCCTCTGCAGGCAAGCCATGCCCTTGTGGAACACAGCTCTAAACTATCAAGTTCATCTGCAAGCACAATTCCTGCTAGGAGAGAAAAACACACTGGCAGACGACTTAAGCAAAAACATCATGGATCCCCACGAATGGGAATTGAATCCACAAATATTCAGAATGATAACAGAAATGGTGGAGCCCGGACATAGATCTGTTAGCATCCCCAATGAACTGCCAGCTACAGAAATTCTGCACAAGAAGTTACCATCCACAAGCATGGAAAGTGGATGCCCTCTCATTCAGCTGGAAAAACCTACAAGTATACGCTTTCCCACCACTACCTCTCCTGCCAAAGTTACTCATAAAATCCAGGCAAGAAGAGCCAAAGATGATCCTGATTGCACCAGACTGGCCACGCCAGCACTGGTACCCAATCTTAAAGAACTTGGCACAAGGACCACTCTGGATTTTGCCTCAAATCCCACATCTGCTGACTCAGCACAACAATCAGATACTACACATCCAGCTAAAGACCTTAAACCTAGGTGCATGGAAGATTCCTTAGTCAAGCAGGCAATGCTGCTCTCCAAAGCTGTTATGGATGTCTTTCTGGAGGCCAGCAGGCGTACTACCAGGAACCAAGCACACAGCCTTGACCCTCATGTTCCAAACATTCCTCAGATGCTACAATATTTAACTGAGATGCTGGACAAAGGACTGACTCTCCTTCTCATCTATCAAGATCCACGCCTCTGCCATCTCTGCTCATTACAACACGGATCCACCAATTTTCTCTAATCCTTTGCTAAGACAGTACCTCAGAGGGGTTAAAAACATAAGACCGCCCCGTAGAGCACCTACTCCAACTTGGGACCTCAACTTTGTTTTGGAAAAATTGACTTTACCTCCTTTTGAGCCAGCTAACACAGCAGAATTAAAACATATCTCTTGGAAAACTGCTCTACTCCTGGCAATAACATCAGCACGAAGAGTTTCAGAATTACAGGCACTAATGGCAGTGGAACCTTTCTTCATTTTCCACCAGGACAGGGTGTCTTTAAGAACTAACCTTACGTTTATGCCAAATGTGGTATCCAGTGTGGCTCTAAACCAAACTATTCATTTGCCAACTTTTTATCCAAAACCACAGAATAAAGGGGAGAGACTACTGCATTTCTTGGACATTCACAGGCAGTTACGCTTCTACTTGGACAAAACCAAAGCTTTCAGGAAATCTGAGCAATTATTGGTAGCATATGCTGCAGGAGCACAGGGAAAAGCCATTTCAAAACAGACTATTTCAAAGTGGATAGGACATTGTATACGTTTCTGCTATACACGCCATGGAAAACCTGTACCTAGCAGCATTAGATCTCACTCCACTAGGGCAACAGCCACTTCAACTGCCTACCTCAGAGGAGTACATACCAAGGATATTTTGGAAGCAGTAACTTGGAGTTCTGTGCATACCTTCACCAAGCATTACCATCTGCCTCTATAGTCTAAATCCAGAGCTGGCTTCGCCACTGCAGTACTGCAGGGCCTTATAGCCACCCAACTTCAGCTTTGGGATTCTACCCAAGTGTAATTACTGCAGCAGTGTAACACGATGAACATAGTACAGTTTTGTACCTACCATAAATGTAGATGTTCGAGTGTATACACTGCTGCAGTCCAGGTTACCCTCCCTCCTTCCCCTCTTACTTGCTGGTACGTACCTATGTCTTCTACCCTTTACTTACCTATGGGGAGTATTTGCTGGTAGCTGAAAGTTATTTGCTTTTATTATGTATGTTTTATTGGAAATTTGAATTGCCTACCTATTTGGGGGCACCTGACATCTGGGGCAAGAAAAACTGAAGAAAATGGCGTTGGCTGCATCTTGTATACCCCTGCCGCACTGACGTCAGGGAGGAGGCGACAGCAACCGACCCCGGACCAAGACTTTGGAACTCAGGCCGACTGGGGAACCGCCTGACGGCAGGATAACCCAAGTGTAATGACTGCAGCAGTGTATACACTCGAACATCTACATTTATGGTAGGTACAAAACTGTACTTTAACTTCACTTGACCTGCACCAGACAGAAGTCAAATATCAATGCAGCTATGTTTGCCATTGTGTAAGCTTTAAACTGGGAATACTTTATTACTTTGTATGTAGCTTGGTTTAAGAATTATTATTGCAATTATTATTGCAAGTGTAAGCAAGCAATATTTGACGCCTAGAAGAGTCAGTAAGATGTAACTGCGTAAACACCTGGAGGGGTCACTAGGGTGTAATGAGTTGCGTCATCCTTGAGACACCCTTTTGCTTTGATCTTTGACCTAGGTGTTTAGAATTAATTGATATTTATCTGCTTAAGTGGATAGCCATGCTGGTCTGAAGACCCTTTTCAGGCACTACCTGAGCTAAAATACAAAAATGAGACAACTAGTTATTATATATTCTTTCTAAATGTTTGGCACAAGGTATTGCCCATTAATATTACAGACTGTAATAGGCATTAGCAGAGCATTATCTGAATTTCAATTAATAGGAGTTATGTTCAGTGTAAATGTGTATTACTTATTAGGTGGTAGCTTATATTGTCTATACACACCATTGTTTGCTTACTCCAGAGATTGGGATTTGTAAGTGCTTTTTTTTAGGTTTATATTTCTTTAATGTACATTTGAAACTTTTCTTATTCTTTCATCTATTTTTGATAAGGTGTAATAAGAACTGCAGTTGGATTAATTTGTATTAAATAATGAACGAAAGGTGTATATTTTAGTCTTAAGCACATGATGATTGTGATTAAATTATTCATATTTAAACTTTATGAGTGTTTTATAAATTTTATGAGTGTTTTATTGATAAGAGAAATTTATTGTAACAAAAGGGATACAACTGCTTTTGTATGTTATATATGTAAGCTTTTTTTGTATATACCTTTAAATCATCTCATGAGAAATGTGCTTTGGCACCATAAAGTTTATATAATGAGTGCAGTATTAATTAATATTGTTCTGAAGAAGTCTGCCTGTGTCAGATGAAAGCGCTAAACCCAGAGTGTTTAGTTACTTTGTGTTGTTTGCAATAAACTTGTGCACTGTCCAAGCCGAGGAGTTATTGAGTTTGCCATTCCACACCAGCCATTTAATATCATCCATGTTCTGTTAATGTTGTCAAACATTTGCCTTCTCTCCACAAAACCACATTCATCCATATCTGTCAATTTTGGTATTACTTTTGCCATTCTTTTAGCCATTATAGCCATGAAAACTTTATAATCGTGGTTTAGTATTGGAATGGGCCTGTATGAAGCTGGATATGATGGATCTTTACCCTCTTTAGGTGTTAGAGCTACCATTGCTTTCTTCTAGGATGTTGGTACTACTACTTCTCTTAAAATACTTTTAAACAAAACCTTCCAGATCTTTATCAGTGTTTTCCCCTCATAGCTTCCAAACATGCACAGGAATGTCATCTATTCCCTGGGACTTTCCTGTAGATTGGCTATACATCACAATTTTGTTATCTCATTTCCTCCTATCCTAACCGTTAGTAATTGAGCCTCGCCTACCTTTCCATGTTTATTTTTTCCTGATTTCCATATTTTTCTGCTTTATACAGACTTTCATAGAATTTCTGAAATATTTCTAATACCGCTACAGGATCTCTTGTTACCTTCCTTGTTATAGGCTTCCTAAGCTTGGCGACAGCCCTTTCTACTTCTCATTGCCTGAGTTGTCATACTAAAAGTGTTTGTGTTCTAGTGTTATCAAAAAAACAGTTGCGTAACAGCAGTCTTTCTAAACATATGTATATTATCAAAATAAACCCTTATTTTCTGCTTGGCATTCCGCAATTGATCTCCTCTTGTTCTGAGAGATTCCCCCTATTCTGCAATACTTCAACATTTGTCGGCCCCTCTAAATAATTCTTATTACTTCTTAACCATAGCTCAATTTCTTTTAGCCCACCCTGTTTTTAAACTCCACCTTAATTTTATCCCACTCCCTAGCTATATTTTCAGAAGTAATTTCTGTCCTCTTGAATAGCTCCTGAATAATCTCAACTACCCATTCCTTAAATTCCTCTCTTTTCAACAGGTGGGGAAGTACCAGTGTATCATTTTTATTTCATTGCCCTGTGTTGTTATTTTAGTTGTTATTGGCACATGATCTGAAGTAGTTATTGGGTGTGTATCAATACCTTCAATTAAATGCACATGTTCCTGTGAAATGTAAATTCTTTCTTGCCTAGCCCAGTTTTTATATCTTGGGGAATATGTAAATTTACTCTGAACTCCTATTACTGAATTCACATCTTCCATGCCAAATATTTTCATAAATTTCTTAAATATACCCTCAATGACTTCCAAGGTGGCTGCACGTTGAGCTTTTCTGTAGCTCTCCCAGTGTGAAAACAGAAGTCAGCATTGTAGACTAGTGTTTATGGGTAAATTGGATGCCAAGAATAAAGAAATACAGAAGACCTGGAAAGCAATCAGCTACAACAAGTGCAGAAGAAACACTGACTGAGGAAAGTTCTGCAGCTGTTCAGCATAAAGCAGTGCAACCTTCAGACATGACTTCCAACTAACCTACAGGAAGATATAAGACAGCTGCATACAGACCTGGTTAAAATAAACAAAATACTGTATCAACACAGACAACAAAAGGCTTGAAAAATAAAGGGGCTTTAAACAGATGTTCAGATGAGATGATAAAGCTGCAAAAATCAGAGGTTGAAATGAAAAAAAGTCTGGCTGGAATATGAGACTGCTCGGGAAAAGATGTTTAAAAAAATAATAGAATTAGAGGACAGAGCACTCTTTGAAAGCCTGAGATTTTCAGCTATACTAGAGAAGCTGTAAGGAACATCATGCATTAATTTTATGAAAGCACAAATAAACAACTGGACTGGTATTCCACAGCAGTTGTTAGTTGAAAGGGCACATTGTGTGTATGCTCCAAACCTGGCTATAAGAAAGCAAACTAGACCTTTAATAGTAAAGATGCAATCCTACCAGCAGAAGGAGTTGATTCTGACAAAACTGTGGCAGACGAATGAAGTACTAAAAGTGGGAGACAGCATAGTGTTTATGGAGAATGATTGCTCATTGAACACCAGACAGAAGAGGAGCAAATTTATTCCACTATTCAGGGAATATTGAGATGCAGGTGTGAGATTCAAATTGCTGTACCCAACTGTCTTCAAGGTATTCTTTCCTGGAGGGATAAAATAATGTTTTGATGAAGTACATGCTAAGGAGGAGATACAAACGTTTGTCCAACTAAAAGTAAGCTGTGAAACAGAAGGAGCTTCTGCTTCTTTTTTTTCTTGTTATAAGGACCACAGAGGGGACTGTACCTGTGAAATCTTTTCAAAATTTTCAGTGGAAAATGTTAGAGAGAATGGCGGGAGCACAAGAGTAGATTAAGAATCGAGAATACATTGGATATGAAGCAGAGACTGGATTTTGGAGATGAACACTAATAAAACCAGTAACTTAGGATGGGATTGCAATGCATTAATTATATTTATGAAATCTGACAAAATAAGAAAATCTGGAAATATTGGACTTTTTCAGAATTTGTTGGACTTGTGGGAGACTCTAAAGCATATGCCAAACTTCATCATTAATGTTCGGAAAAGTACTTTGTAAAGAGAAGAGAAGGAAGAAAGTTAACTGCAAGTAAAGATTTTTTTCTTCGATAATAGTTTTGTGGCATGTGGTTTTCTTTACATGCTGTAAAGTTTTCAGATAGTTGTAAGTGTAATGGGGAATGTAAACAGGTGCTGCTATTTTTTTTTTCTTTTCTTTCTCCCTTCTCTCTTCCTTGTTCAGTTTTAAAGAATGTAGGCACTATAATGTAAAAAAAAGCCTGGTTAAAAACCATGATAAAAGAAAAATTAAAGTGCTTTTCTTCATTCTTGCATGGGGGAATGACTGTATTAAAAACCTTAGATTGATTTAGTAACGAGTTTTAAGAGACAGCAAGTAAATGAAAAAGAACATTGAATATTGCAAGTACATGTATGCTCAGTACAGTTATGCAGCTGGTCTTCATGTTTCCATGGAAGCAATCTAGACTGCCTGGTTTTTGTGTCTCCATGGAAACAATCTGATAAACTGGTTACAATCTGGTGGAGAGTGATTGGCTCTGGAAAGAAAAAAAAGAGAGAAATTGGCTAGGAGATAATGTTCTCTGAAATCATTCAGGGGTTTTCCCAGCTGACAGATATAAGGATAAGACGAACCAATCAGCACTTAGTAGAAGCACTGGTTGCACTATGCCTATTGACGTGGATAACCTTTTAGGTTAACTCAAGTTTGTGAATGTGGCTGTCCGTTTGAGACTTTTGTTTCTGTTAGGAGGGTGAAACTTCAATATTTGAAGGTGTGCATAGTTTTGTATGTTAATATTAAGTTAATAGTTTTTAAGGGGGTATTGGGGTTGTCTTTTGAGGGCTTCAGTAAAACAAAAAGTTTTATAAGCTGTGACATAGGCTCAAATAAATATGAATAGAAACAACTGTATAAAAGTTCAGCCTGCCAAGTATATGCATGTAACACAAAAGCTGGAACTAGATATTTAACAAAAAAGGTGTTGTACATAAAAGGTGGGAATAATAACTTTTTAATACAATGATGCTTTCATTAATGTCTTTAAATGTAAATGGCCTCACGGATAAGTAGAAACAAGAAAGAGTAGTGAACTATATTGAAAATGTAGAATGCAAATAGCTGTGTTACAGGAGACACACTTAGAACTTTGGTAAAGAAAGGTTGTCAGGAAGGTTATGCAGCTGAATACCTTAGACAAAGAAGAAAGAGGAATACTTGTATTAATTGCAAGGAGAGCTCCAATAGTGGTAGAAGAAGATAAAAAATATGGTATTGGCAGATTTGTAGTGCTAAGGGGCTACTGGCAAAGGAGGAGGATTACACTGGCATGTATATACATTCCACCTAAAACTTGTATAATGGAGCTTAAAACATTTTTGGGAGAAGTAATCAGTTTTCAGCAAGGAATATTACTTGTATGTGGGGACTGGAATTTGATTTGCAGCAGTGATGATGTGCCTGGGGTGCCCAGAGGGGAAAATATAACAGAGGAGGGTAGATTTTTGAAGAAATGTATAAAGTAAAAGCTCTGGGTAATTAAATAAAAATGAGACATTGGTACTTTACTGCCTATATATTGAAAATAGGTGAATTTAAGGAATGGGAAGTAGAGATTATTCAGGAGCTGTTAGAGAGGATAGAAATTTCTTTTGGAAATATAGCTAGGGAGTGGAATAAAATTAAGGTGTAGTCTAAAAATAGAATGGAAATAAGAGAGTGCTATGATTAAGAAGTAACCAGAATTATTTAGAGGGACTGACAAATGTTAAAGTATTGCAGAATTCGAATGCTAGGCAGAAAATAAGGGAGTGCCTCGATAATAGGCATGAGCTTAGAAAGACTGCTGTTAATCAACTTTTTTGATAGCACTAGAGCTCAAAACCTTTTAGCACGATGACTCAGGCAACAGAAAAAAGGGCCGTCACCAAACTTAGGGAGCCTATAACAAGGAAGATAATGAGATCCTATAAAGGTATTAGAAATATTTCATAAATTCTGTGAGAATGTCTATATAGCAGAGAAATATGAAAATCAAGAAAAGATGCAAATGGAAATGTTTATGGAAGAATTAAATATGCCACGGTTAGAAGTAGATGAGACTTGATTACTAACGGTTGGGATAGGAGGAGATGAGATAAAAATTGTGATGTATAACCAATCTACAGAAAGTCCCCAGGAATAGCTGGCATTCCTGTTGAAATGTGGAAGCCAGGACGAAAAAAACTGATAAAGATCTGGAAGGTTTTGTTTAACAGTATCTTAATAGAAGTACCACCACCATCCTGGAAGAAGGCAGTGGTAGCGGTAATACCTAAAGAGGGTAAAGATCCATCAGATCCAGCTTCATACAGGCCCATTTAAATCCTAAACTATGATTATAAAATGTTCATGACCATAATGGCTAAAAGAATGGCAAAAGTAATGCCAAAACTGATAGATATGGATCAGTGTGGTTTTGTGGAGGGGAGGCAAACATTTGACAATGTTAATAGAACATCGATGCTGCAGAGGGAAGCAGAATGTAAAAAAAATACCTGATGCAAAGAAACCATTTGACAGAGTAAGCTGGGACTTTATGAACAGGGCAATAGAAGCATTTGCATTTCCTGAAAAAAATTATAAGGTTGATTAGGAGGATATATGAGGGATCGGAGTTTTATACGTGGCAAAACCAGAAAAAGACATTGCAGTGTTGTAGAACATTTTGAGAGTGTTTCAGATCTTTTTGGGATACAAAATTAATGAAGCTAGGACAAAGGCAATAGTGGTAAATTATGTAGTCACACATGAACTGGTTCAGGAATATCCATATTTCTGGGGACATGATAAAATTAAATATTTAAGGGTATGGATTAAAATTATTCTAGTGTGGCAGCTAAGGATATGTGGGAAGGTATTAAAAGGTAATACAAAACTGAGAACATGGAAGCTTTGTTATATGGGTACTAAGATACAAGCAGTTAAAATGTTTTTAGTCCCATTAGTCTTATACACAGGTCAGGCATATTTTTATCAACCAGAGAAGAAGTTGTGGGTAGCAGTAATAAAGAGCTGAAGAACTGTATCTGGGATGGGAAAACTGCAAGAGTCAAGTGGGATAAGCTGATTCTTCCAGTAGAACAGGGCGGATTGGGATTCCCCAATTTGAATGGGTATTTCAGAGCTACACAGTTAAGACTCCTATACATACCACAAGGAGAAAACTATAATTCAAAGTGGAAAAGGATGATTATGAAAAGGAGGAAGTTCAAAAAACAAGGAGAGGCTGGAATTTTGGATGCAGGCCTTGAAGGGGAATAACAATAATCATACAGAATATTACATCTGTAAAGTAGCAAAAGGTATACTGAGAATTAAACCAACATAGAAAAGGAGAAAGGAGATTCTGTTGCTAGGGATGACTGCAGTTAGGGATACGCATAGTAGGCAAGACGGGGCTGAAATTTATTGGAAAAAACTGGGAAAGGAACCAAGGTATTGGGAGCAAATAACTAGAGGAGGAAAGATGATAGAGTGGGAAGACAACAATAATTTATTTGGACTTGCAGGTAAGAGATTGCCTTCCCTGTCAGGGATTGATATCAGAATATAGGGAAAGACAAAGAAATAGGGGGTGTTCTTAATGAAAGATTAGCACTGGTAGAGTTTCTAATAGAATCTAGAACAGAAGTTGTCAGCTGCCATTAAAAAAGGAATAATTAGAGCATATAAAATATTGCACGATAACTATAAGAATCAATCAGAGGAGATTAGGACTGGGAAGAGACTGGATAAGTAATTCACACACACACACACACACACACACACACACACACACACACACACACACACACACACACACACACAGACAAAAATGGGGAGATATATGCATGTCTCCCAAATATGCAACAAAATCTAAAAGATGTAGGATTTTTGTCTGGTAATGTTTACATAGATATTTTTATACCCCAAGTAGACTTCAGAGAATTTTTTGTAAGGCAAACAGCAAATGTTGAAAGTGTGAAGGGGAAGAAAGAGGTAGTTGGGAACATATTTTCTGGGAATGCAGTGAACTGGCAGACTAAGGATTCCCTGTGGAAATTCTGGGTGGACAGATGGGTCTGACGAAGGGAGATGATTTTTCTGAGCAATGATACAGAATTGGAATTGCCTAGACATGGTAAGGCCTTGCTGTGTCTAATAATGGTGGCTGCCAAAAAAGCAATTACTAGAAAATGGGAATCCAAATCTAAACCATCTGTACTGGAAGTAGTGAATGTAGTAACATAGATAAAACAACTGGAATTGAGATCTTTAGAAAGGGGTAGTAGCAAACTACATAGGAAAAAATGGGAAATGTGGGATCAATACATACAAGGGATGAATGAGGTTTAAAATGCGGCAGGACTTAAATTAGCGATGTAATGTTTGAGTGAGAAAGATTGGGTAGATTATAAGTGATGTATAATGTTTGCAACCGAGTGTGTCAGTATGGTTTGTGATGTAAAATGCTTCCCACTAGGATTGTGTTGGTGTGGTTTGTTTTCATTTATATAAATGCATGATTGCCTATGTAGTAAATGATGCTTTAATAAAGATGTTTCTTGTTTAAAAATAGGCAGGAATTGAATAATTTATGTAAAATTGCTTAGGTTATATGATAACAATATATGTGAAGTATAATGTTTGTTATGCTAATATAGTTTTACTTCTATATGAATGTTATTGTCTATGTCCCAAGTGATAATTCAATAAAGGTGTTTGGGGGAAAAATCTAACTTCATTTGTTATACTTTCCCTTCTGGGCCCCCCAGACTCATCTTCACTGCTGTAAATGCTACATACAAGGCATCAAAATATTTTATCTTGAAGCATAAATGATGGAAAACACAATTGTATTGATATTTGACTTCTGTTGATGAGTATTTGTTAGAATTGTAAGGTGATACCTTCATTTTTTAAAGACTCAAGCCACATCCACTGAGAGTTAAAGGTACTCAAAAGAGTTGTGTACTGGAGGGAATGACTTCAACTCCATTATAGCAGTTTTAGGTGGAATATAAATACCTGCCATTGTAATCATCCTCCCTTGCTAGTAGCCCCTTAGCACTACAAATCTGCTGTTATCTTTTTTATCTTCTGTCACTGTTGGAGCTCTTCTTGCAGTTAATATAAGTACTGATCTTTTTCTTTGTCCCGGGTATTCTGCTGAGTAACCATCCTGAAAACCTTTCATCTGAAGTTGTTAATCTTCTTGCTATTCATCACTGATGGGTTTGGTTCCGAGCCCTCGGAACCGAGTCAGATACCAAGCTTGCGTACACCAAAAACTCTCAAGCTAAGCTGCTACCCCCAATGCCCTTTGCTCAGTTACCTCAGATCTCGTTTGCCGCACAGCTATATGGCAGCGTTTCACCAAGCTCTCCAGCTAAGTGCTTTTTTCATATATGTTTAATAGTTTGAAAATGTTTTTTCTTCTTTATAACTTGTTCTTGTTGTTCTATATAGCTACTGCTCTACCCACAGGTATTTCTCTCTTACCATTGTTGGTAATTCCGTGGTATCTGTAACTTTCTACCTTTACGGTATCTTGTTACCATTGTTGGTATTTGTTTTTTCTCTCCTTCATTTCCTCTCTTTCCTCTCTCTGTCCCTTGTGTGCAAGTGTGTGTTTTGGAATGTCTGAAAAGAAGGGAACTACGGGATTTAAACACTGCTGCTCTTGCAGTGGTAAACTGCCGAATAGTGACCTCCACGAGGAATGTGTTTTACTGTTTGGGGGTTCTGCATTTGTCGGCGAACCCCTCGTGTGATATCTGTGCTAGTTTCAGTCAGCGAACGCTGAATGAATGTCGTACCAAACTTATTTAAAGGGCCTACTTGCTTCGCCTTTTTCGGAGGCCATTTCTGCAACGGAGGTCTCACCCCCTCCTGCTTCAGATAAGAAACGTCCGTGATCCGACCCCTCTTCACCGGCTGGTGACAGAGGTAAAGGTCAGAAGCACAAGGCCCATAAGTCATCATCTGAACACCATTCTGCCTCCTCGGTGCCAACTACTACATCGGCTCCGAGCCCGACTCCAGTGAAGTTTACCTAGGTAGCCTTGTCGGCACCCACCCCGGCACTGACTGTTACGACACCACCTACGTCCTTGGTACTGACCAGTATTTCCACTTTTTCGGCACCGACTTCACCCATTTCGATCCCGTTATCGGTTCCGACAACGACATCAGAACCATTCCTGTCGTCCACTTCTATAGTGACTTCTGCTATGAGCCCATTCATGGCTCCAACCATACCGTTATTACCTGTTGCAAAATTGGAATCTGTGCCATTCTGCGACGCACGATGGACCCGATACTCCGCCAATATGTACCCGTTTGCCGGACAAGCCGGCAGCCCCTTTTTGGACCGGCCTGACTCCCCCTCAGGTGCATAGGTGAGATCCACCAGGAGCCTTTCCGAATTGGATGCGGTGCGACTTTTTGATCAGCTGCTGACTGCTAGAGGAATCTCAAATCTGCTTAGACCCTATCCCACTCCTGGCCTTGGGTCTGTTTCTCCAGCAACCCCTACTTAACTCTCCTCCCTTGGACCCCTCTGTTCCAAAGCTCATCTATCCAACTTTTACTAGAGGACTTCCTTCCTCGGTGCTGACAACAACTCTGTCTGAGGATCCGAGATCCCTTTGGGTGCCCATTCCATCGGAACCAACCCTCCCTCAATCTCATGCTTGGGGGGTGAGCCCTGGTTCTGGTGTCTGTTCTGACGGTTATGTCAGCCCCAACTTCGGATCAGAAGGTGACTACCGCTCAGAGTTTGATTAAGGCTCCGTCCCCGGGGTGGACTGTCTGGAGCGGGGTGTGACCCCGGTTCTAATTTTGTCTTCTTCAGTTCCCGGGCTCCCATTCCTCTTCAGGCGGGCCCACTTTCCAGGTGATGGAGAGGGCGCTTGCTGTCAGCAGTCCTCCACAGTTGGTTATTCCCCCAGTTCCCTCTGAGCTGCAGCTGTCAAAGTCCACCCCTCAGGACTCCGAGAGCGCAAGGCCCAGGAGACCCCTGTTCATGGCATTTCACTTTCCGAGTCTTCTTCGGATGTTCCCACTGAAGAACCACCTCGGAAACAGATGTGTAAGAGGAAACACACGGACTCCCCGGAGGAGTCACTCACAGAGTATACAGACTACGATCATTGAGAAGTCCCCACTGTCGCCCCGAGGATGTCTCCTTTGGGGATATCATGGAAATCTTGAAACAGAGGGGTGACTGGAAGTCCTCAACCCCTTCCTCAGGGGAATCCGTATTCCTGCAGGTCTTTCGATCTCGGCCTTCTACTTCTTGGGTGACCCCCCCCCCGCCGATGCGCTGGTTAAACTCATCGTGCAATGGGCTTGGAAGAACCTCGACTCAGTTGAGGCCATCCCCAGGAGATCAGACACAGTACTCTCTCCTCCAGAGGATCAGCCCCATTGGTCCAGAGGCTTGCCAGAGGACGCTATGTGGTGGCGGCTGCCACGACAAAGGACCTTGCAGAAGAGATTCCTGCTGTTCACCCGCCCAGCAGAGAGTCCCGGGCAGTGGACAGGTTAGGGAAGCGAGTCTTTGCGTCAGCAACTTTCGCAGTTAAGTATCTGAACTTTATGGCACATTTTACGAGGCTCCAGCGAGATCTTATCTCCGAACTCTCTGGAACCCTCGCGGGTCAAGTATCGGATGGAGCACGAGATAAGGTTGCTTCCCAACTTGCCACCCTAGAATCCATATCTAATTCATCCATGAGGTTGCTGTCACACACAACCGAAGGAGCATCTAGAGCTGCGGGTACAGGCGTAGTCTTGAGACGTCACGCCTGGATATGCATCTGTGACCTCGTGGAATCCCAAGTCTTACTTTCTAAATGCCCCTATCAGGTCTTCATCTCTGTTTGGTGAGAAGGTCAAGGATACACTAGCCAGGTGCGAGCAAGACGGGAAGACCTTGTCTGCCATTGGCATACGCTTTTCCAAACCTCAGTGTTCATTCTCCAGGAATCAGAGGAGCGGAAATATGTGGCACAAGAAGTCTCAAGGTCCTTTCTGAGACGCACGTGGTGAGGACTCCTCCAGAGGCAGAGGGGGTTCCAGTAATAGAAGACGTTCCTTTCGGGGCAGAGGGGGGTCCCCGGAACCAGGGCTCCAGAGATTACTTCTCAGGTAGACCATATCAGTGCTCCTGAGGTGCTGCCCGATTGCTTTCCTCTGGAAGCAGTCTGGGCACGTTTCTGTCTGCACCAAGATGCCTGGTTATCCATTATGATCGATCAGTGGGTGCAGAGAATCATTACCAGAGGCTACCATATTCCACTAATATCCTATCCAAGACCTCCGGAATCCCTTCCCGATGTTCCACCCAGTCAAAGGGAGGAGGCAGCTTCCGAGATATGAAAGCTACTTCAAAAACGAGCCATCCAAAAGGTCCCCTCAGATCAGTACAGATCAGGGTTCTACTCAAGATTCTTTTTGGTGCCAAAGAAAACGGGACTGGAGGCCCATTCTGCATCTCAGCCATCTAAACAAATTAGTAGTTCAGACCAAGTTCCGCATGGTCACGATTCAGTCCATCCTCCCCTATCTGCAGGAGGGTGTGTGGATGTGCTCATTACATCTCCGGGATGTGTATTACCATATCAAGATGGACAAGCGCTCTAGGAGCCTCCTTCGCTTTTGGCTGGGAGCCAATCACTACCAGTTCAGAGCCCTGCCTTTCGGTCTCTCGACGGCCCCCCCAGAGTGTTCACGAAATGTCTTGCAGTGGTAACGGCTCATCTGAGACTTCAGGGATTCCAGGTGTTTCCATATCCAGACGACTGGCTCCTTTCCACCCCTGCCAAGCGTTTTTCTGGTCAGGGCCCTCCGCTACACTTTGGCTCTAGCGGAGGCATTAGGCATCACCACACACTGGCAGCAATCAAACTTTCAACCATCACAACAACTAGAATTCATAGGGGCAGTATTCAACATGCAGTCGAGCCTAATCTCTCTTCCTCCCCACAGGCTTCAGAGACTCAGGGCACAAGGTCAGGTGATACTCTGCCCAAAGCAAGGTATCTGCAAGGGAGATTCTTCAAGCCTTAGAATCTGTGGCCGCAGCCATCCCCATAGTCCCCTTAGCCAGACTTCACATGAGATTACTACAATGGCTCCTTCATGCCCAGTGGATACCCAGTCTCCACCCACTGAGCTCAAAGATTCTCATCACCAACAGTTGCAAACAAGATCTCCTCTGGTGGATGTGTACAGACGAAAATCTTTGGTGTTGTTCCTTCCAGGTTCCACAGCCCAGCGCCACAGTGACCTTGGATGCTTCCCTGATGGGGTGGGGGGTGGGGGGGCACTTCCAGGGAAAGTCAGTCCAAGGCACGTGGTCCGATGTAGAAGTCACTTTGCATATCAGTGTTCTGGAATTGAGCAGTGCTGTTGGCGTTGCAAGCTTTTCATCCCCTTCTTACGTCCGGAACGATTGCCGTCCAGTCGAACAACATGTCAGTGGTCTGGTACCACTTATCTCCTCTCATCTTTGCAAGACCTTCCTCAAGGGTATTTTTCACAGCAGGCCTCCCATCAGACAGCCGGTGGAGGCATGGAATTTGTCCTGGGTTCTGCAGGCTCTCTCTCTGCCTATGTTTGAGCCGGCTGCCACCTGTGATCTAAAATTCTTACCTTGGAAATCCTTATTCCTGGTGGCTATAACCTCAGCAAGACGTATTTCGGAATTACAAGCAGCATGTATCAAGAGCCCTTATCTGATCTTTCATAAGGACAGAGTAACACTTCGAACTAACCCATCCTTCCTCCCCAAAGTGGTTTCTGACTTTTCAATTAACCAGTCCATTGAGCTCCCTGTGTTTTTCCCAAATTACACTAACAAGGGAGAATACTGCCTACATTCCCTGGATGTTCATAGACAATTATGCTTTTATCTGGACAGAACTAAATCATTCCGCAATTCAGACCAGCTTTACATTTCCTTTGCGGGCCCTAGTGTGGAAGGTGCAGTATCAAAGGTTACTTTGTCTAAATGGCTCAGGGATTGCATTGCCTTCACATATTCACTTACGGAAGGATCTAAGCTGGGCCAAATCAAAGCTTACTCAACTAGGGCTATTGCAGCATCTGTTGCCTTCCACTCTAGGGCCTCCATGGATGACATTTGTGCAGCTGCCATTTGGGTTAAGCCCTACACTTTTATCAAGTATTACAAATTGGATCTGATCTCCAGGGGAAGAGCAGCCTTTGGCTCAATGGTTCTCAGGAATGTTCTTCCATAAGGGCCACCCAGGTTCTCCAAGTAGCTGGAGACTCGGTCCCATGGGTGATGAATAGGAAGAAGATTAACAACTTCAGATAAAGAAGTTATGTCTTACCATAACGTTCCATCTGAGTTGTTGATCTTCTTCCAGTCATCACACCCTCCCACCGACCCTCTCGTAAGATTCCTGGTGAATCTTCTGGGTCTTCGTGGTGTATAAGGGTTTCTGCGCAGAAATGGCCACTGGCTTATTCTTTCTCTATATGTTGCATGCAAATTCGATCCGAGGTAACTGAGCAAAGGACATTGTGGATAGCAGCTTAGCTTGAGAGTTTTTGGTGTACGCAAGCTTGGTATAAGGCAGACTCTTTTCTGAGGGCTTGGAACTGAACCCATCAGTGATGACTGGAAGAAGATCAACAACTCAGATGGAACGTTATGGTAAGACATAACTTCTTTTTTTATCAAATTCACATGTTCAGTTTTTGCAAGCGTCTCCCCTCTAACATAGCTATTTGCACTCCACATTTTTATAATATAGTTCACTGTTCTTTCTTTTTTGTATTTATCTGTGAGACCATTGACATTTAAAGACATTATAGAAAGCATCATTGTATTAAAAAGTTATTTCCACCTTTTATGTATAACACCTTTTTTGTCAAATGTCTAGATTTGATGCTGGCCATTTCGTTATGCATCATGAATGGGTGTTCGGATCCATGCTCAGATCCAACTCAGCCATTTCTTTCAGACATATAATCCGAGTCTCAAACTCCTCCCTCTCCCATGATGCCTCACTCCTCTTCAAATCCTCATACCTCGTTTGCTGCCATTACAGACAGACATGAGCTTCTCTCCAGTTAGGTCATATTTTTCAAATTATCTCTTTCTCTGTCTTAGGATTCTTCCTTCTCCAAGTAGTTTAAATTTAAATACTACCTCCCTTCCCATTGGATTGCTGTAGTTTTTCACTGCCATTAGGTCTTTTCCAGCCCTTTTGTTACCCCCCCCCCTTCAACCACAGACACCTACCTGTTGGATTGGGGGGCATTTTCAGGGAAGGATGGTCCATGGGACTTGGTCCCCCACAAGACAATTGCACATAAACGTCCTGGAGATGAGGGCAGTTCTCCTTGATCTTTCAAGCCTTTCATGACTGCCTTCCTCTGGGGACAGTTGCAGTACTGGTGGATGTGTCGGTCGTATGGTACATCAACAAACCGGGGAGAACATTTTCTTACCACTCTACAGAGAGGCAGTAAGGGTCTGGGAATGGGCGTTTGCTTCAAACCCTTTCTCATTGCAACACACATCCTGGGAGAATCCAGTGTTCTGGCAGACAGTTTGAGCAGCTCGATATTGAATCATTACGAGTGGTCTCTGAACCAGTCAGTAGTGAGCAAGAATTTCAGCTGTTGGGGCCAATCTTGCTGCAGTCTATTTGCCTACCCCCCAAAACAACAAGTGCAGCAGGTACTTCAGTCTGATCCTCCCTGTGGGGGAGTCACCCAGAGACGATGTAGTCCACGATTGGCTCATGGTCTCCTTTACGTTTATCTTCCAATTCCCCTAATATCCAAAATTCTACAGAAAGTCAGCAGGTTGAAGACCAGTCTTATCCTCATTGCCATCATCAGGTATGATTCCCCTTTCTATGGTCGTACAGCAAATATCCTCCATGGATACTGGATTCCAGATAGGATCTCATTTCATATCCGTTGGAACAGCAGATCTCCAATATTCCATCCATCAAACTAACCGTTTGCTTTCTCCACTTCCAGTAATCTTGCAAAAGTTCAGGCTTCCTTCCCATGTACGCATAATTATCCGTGCCTCTCAAAAGCCCTCCACCAAGAAAGTATATTGTAGCAAATGGAAAAACTTTTCCATCTGGGCTTCACAAAGGTATATTGATCCCTTTTCAGCTTCAGTCTTAGATGTCTTTATATTTTTGTGCTCACTTTTCTATGAGGGAGCTAGTTTTTCTATAATAAAGGTGCAAATTGCAACTGTCACAAATTCCATGTTGGATGGACAGTTGGATTTCTTTCTGTCCTTTCCTCTTCCAAACTCTGTCGGGCATTCTTAAAAGGGGTTTTGCATTTAAGGCTTCCAATCAAGGATCCTTCTCCTCCTTGGCATCTTAATTTGGTACTCCAAGAGCTCATCCAGAAGCCCATTGAACCTGCTTGTTCTTGTTAGCTGAAGTATTTGTCATGGAAGATGGCCTTTCTTGTGGCTATTATGTCAGTCAGAAGAGTTTCAGAATTACAAGCTCTGTCTCCTAAACCACCATACATAACCTTTTTTCAAGATAATGTTTCTCTTAAGAGTGAATCCTTCCTTCATTCCAAAGATCGCTTCGGAGGTGAACATGAACCAGACCATTCATTTGCCCATATTGTGTCCTAGTTACTCCAGTAAAGGTTGAATACATGTTACATTCCTTGGACGTTCACAGACAGTTTCACTTCTACCTACATAGAACTAGACTTCATAGAAAATCAGAGCAGTTGTTCATTGCCTGTTCGCCAAACAGATTGGTCCAGGCTGTATCTAAGATTACTTTTGCTAAATGGATTACTGAATGTATTTCCACAATTTATTCTCACCAAGGCAAGCAACTTCCCCATCCAGTTAGAACCCATTCCACCAGATCAGTGTTGACCTCTTCATTCTTCTCTGTTAGAACACCAAATGATGAAGTCTGTGCTGCAGCTAGTTGGTCCACAGCCCATACATTTGTATTACATTACAAGATGGACATCATTTCCAGGAAGAGAACCTCCTTTGGTTCAGAGGTGCTCAGGCATATTCTTCCTAGAGGTTCTCCAGGGTTTATGTAGCTGGGGACTCTGACCCCTTCGTGATACATAATGAAATGGACAACATCAGATTAGAAGTGATGTACTTACTGTAACTTGTTCTCTGTGTTGTCCAGTTTCATTATGCATCACATCCCACCTTCCTTCCCCCTTCCTTGTACAGCTGAGAGCAATGTAGAGGATTAAATAATCCTTTTGTTCTTAGTTTGGACTCCAGTAGGTTTTTTTGTCTCTGTGTCTCTATTATCTTTGGGATAGCCATCTTGAGGAAGGGGCAGCAAACTCGATCTGAGAGTTTGAAGAGGAGTGAGACATCAGGGAAGAGAGAGGAGTTTGAGGCTCTGATCTTCTATCTGAAAGAAATAGTTGAGTTAGATTCGAGGATGGATCCAAAGACCCATTCGTGATGCATAATGAAATTGGACAACACAGATACCAAGTTATGGTAAGTACATAACTTCTGTACCAGCTTTTGTGTTACATACATACATTGTTTGGCTGATTGAACTTTTGTATACATGCATACACTGTTTGGGAGATTGAACTTGTATGTACTTGTTTCTTGTCATATCCATTTGAGATGGTCACATCTAACAAAACCTTTTGTTTTATTGAAAGTCCTCAAACAAAAAAAAAAAAAAACAAACAAACCCCCATTACTCTCGCAAAACCTATTAATTTAATACTAACGCACAAAACTATGTAAATATTCAAATATTGAAGTTTTACCTTTCTAATAGGAACACATGTCCCAAACTGACAGCCGCATTGACAGACAAGTTAACCTAAAAGAAAGGTTATCCATGCTAAGATGCATGTTGCAGCCTGTGCTTCTACTAAGTGCTACCTGGTTTTGTCTAATCTTTATAGCTTTCCCAGCTGGGAATACCCCTGAATGCTTTCAGAGAACATTCTTTTCCCCCCAGCCAATCACTCTCCACCACACTGTAAGTGATTTGTCTTTGACATGAGAACCAGACAGTCAATTTATCAGATTCTCTCCACAGAGACATGAGAACCAGGCAGTTAGTTTCTTTTTATCGGATTGTTTCCTAGGAGATGTGAGGGCCAGGTACAGAATTGCTGCTAAGCATGCATTCATTTGCCAAGAAAAGCCTCACAATTTCTAATGTTCTTTTTCATTTACTTGCTTTCCTTTAAAACTTGTTACTAAATCAGTATAAGGTCCTTAATCCAGCCATTCCAACTTGTAAGAATGAGAAAAAACACATACATTTTTCTTTTGTCATGCTGTTTTTAGCAAGCCTTTTTTTTTTTTTTTTTTTTTACATTGCAGTGCCTACATTTCTTAACTCATTACACCTGAGTGATGCCTCCAATGCATCTGCAGTTAGCTCCTACTGACACCTCTAGGCGTCAAATATTGCTTGTTCATATTTGCATCAATAATTCCAAAACTATGCTATGTACAAGGTTTTAAAATATTTCACCTTAAAGCTTACACAATGGCAAACTCAACTGCATTAATATTTGACCTCTGTCTATTGTAGTTAAATAGATATTAACTCTTATGTTTATGACAGTAAAATATAAATATAATTTTCACATTTTTCTAAATATCTCAACAACCAAGTAACGTAGGCATAACTAACTGGCCCCATATGAAAGCTCTCAGATGAATAAAATGCTGCTGACAGAATGTGTGTAACTTGATTAGTTGCTGAAATGTTGTAAGTTGTTTACAAAATATCACAAATGTAGTAGTTGCTGTGTTTACTGTGACTTACAAAATTTAGTTTGTGCTGAAGAGTTTGCCATTTACACTTCATTACCCCTATTGTTCCAGAGATATGAACATTTGTTTGAAATGTGAGGACATAATTTGATTCTCTCAAAATGCTTCTCTCAAAATGCTTAGGCTCCGCCATCGAAAGTTACAGTGCAAACTCCATGACTCCATTGGAGTGAATGAGTTAAAACTGAACAAGAAGAAAGAGAAAGGAGAAAGAACAGCAGCACCTGTTTACAATCTACATTACACATAAAATAACTGAGAAAACTTACCTTCATACCATGCAAAGAAAACCATACACCACAAAAACAGTAATATTAAGACATGTTTTCTTTACTTACAGTTAACTTTATCCCCTCTGTTCTCCTCTCCAAAGCATTTTTCTGAACATTACTGACATGAAGTAGGGCATATACTTTAGAGTCCTCCACAAGTCCAACACCTTCTGAATAAGTGCAATATTTCCAGATTTTTTTTTTATTATATTTCATAAATATAATTATTGCATTGTAATCACACATTGTTACTGGTTTTATTACTGTTCACCTCCATCTCCCAGGCTTCATTACTGTTCACCTCCATCTCCCAAATCCTGTCGCTGCTTCATTTCCAACGTACTCTCGATTCTTCTAGTCACCTGTCGTGCTCCCTTCCTTCTGTCCAACATTTTCCCTTGAAACAGTGGGAAAAAAATATTTCACAGGTGCAGTCCCTCTGTGGTAGAATCTTCTTCTGTTTCATAGCTCACTTTTTGTTGGACAAACTTTTGTATTTCCTCCTTAGCATGTACTTCATTAAAAAATGATTTTGTCCCGCCAGGAAAGAATACCTTGAAGACAGCTTGGTACAGCAATTTCAGTCTCACACCTGCGTCTCAGCATTCCCTGAATAGTGGAATGATTTTACTCTTCTGCCTGGTGTACAGTGCTTAATCGTTCTCCACAAACACTCTGCTGTATCCCACATTTAGTATTTTGTCCTTCTGTCACAGTTTTGTCAGAATCAACTTCTCCCGCTGGTAGGATTACATCTTTACTGCTAAATGTCTAGCTGCATTTTCTTAGCCAAGTTTTGTGCATAAACATGTTGTGCCCTTTCAACTAGCAACTTCTGCTATGGAAGACCAGTCCAGTTACTTATTTGTTTTTATAAAATTAATGCAGTCTGTTCCTTCCAGCTTCTCTGGTGTAGCTAAAAATCTCAGATTTTTCCCTATGTGTACTATGTTCTCTGATTCTGTTATTTTTTGAAATATCTCTTCCTGAACAGTCTCATATTCAGCTGATATTTTCTTCATTTTAGTCTCAGATTTTTGCAGCTTTATTACCTCATCTGAATATCTGCTTAAAGCTTCTTCCATTTTTTTTCTAGCCTTTTGTTGTTTGCGTTGATGTACTGCATCAGTGATTTATTTAAAACATTTCTGTGTGCAGTTGGCGTATATCTTCCTGTAGGTTACTGAAAGTCATGTCTAGAGGTTGCATTGCTTTTCGCTGAGCAGGTGCAGAACTTTCCTCAGTTAGTGTTTCTTCCTCACTTCCTCACTTTTGTAGCTGATTTCTTTCAAAGTGCTCTGTATTTCTTTTTTCCTGGCATCCAGGCATTATACTTACTGGACAGTTACTGAAATTTACCCATAAACACAAAAGTCTACTGGCCTTCTCTGTTGAGTTTCTATTTTCACACTGGGAGGGCTAGAGTTAAGCAGTTACTCAATGTGCAGCCATCTTTGAAGTCCCCGTGTGTAACTAGATGTTAAGTCTATCTAAAAAAAAAAAAAAAACATACATTATCTTGAAATATATATAAGACAACTGTATAAACTATGTGTGTCCATTTTACTTGATTTGCAACATAAAAGAGGTATTTAGAAGACATATCCTATTTTACTTAATTGATTAAGCAGTGATTTACAGTCCCACTTTTCCTGCTGCTGTTTGTTGGCAAATTTTACTAAGAATGACATCATTTAATTAGACCAGTTTTAAGCAAACAACTCATACTTGGATGCTGAAGGGAATTAACTACATTCTAAAATGTACAAAGCTACCAGTCATTAAGCAATGCCTTCTTAAGAATTAAATTTACTACTTTATTTCATTGGTATCGTCTTCAGATTACCAGCTAGGATCTAATTTGTTTCTTTTAACATTGTCAGCATATTGGATAATGTCCTACTTAAATTTGTGGTTAACTGGATAACAGCATCATTTCACTATCCCATTTGATAACTTTAAAAACAGTTTAATTATTGCCTACCTTGTTACTGTACTGACTTTCTTGCTGTGGTATTTTGTTTTTGTGCATTATATTCAATAGGGAAAATTTTCACGTGTTGTGTATAACCATTTTGTCACTTTATTTTGAGAAGTAATGACACTAGTATTCTCTTGTTTTTTAGTTTATATTTATATATATATATATGTGTGTGTGTATATGTATATATATATATATATATATATATATATATATATATATATATATATATATATTTATGCAACAGGTTAACAAGTATTTATGTAGGTCTTACCTCGATAGCTAGCATATATTTACTGTTTATTTTGGGAACACTGCAAAGTCATAATTTCTGATTGCCTTGGGTTTTCTGTAAGATTTTTAGTTTTATGGCTTTTGTGTCTTTTTATACCTGTCCATGCAAATGTTTGTTACTCTGTTGCATTATACACTTTTAGGCATTAGTTATATGATTATATGTTTCATATCCATTTCGTTAGCAATGGAGGCAGTAGACACTATCTTTTGTTTGTTACTGATTTTGTTATCTTCATCTCATAAATATTTCCTTTTGAAGTTAATTTTTGTTTTATAAGACTAATATTGCATTTAATTCCTTTGGTCTGTAATTCTTTCAAACTTTAGTTTTCTTTTTGTGCCATGCTTACATGTCAGAAGTTAGGTATTCAGACTTTTACACATTGCCAACTTGTCCACTAACTCTCTGTTTGATTATATTAAAGAAGAGCGGCTTGACTACTGAATCCTTACTTCCCTGTCAGGGAGTCATGGCCCAAAGAATTGTGTGTACCAGTTCACTCTGGTATGTGTATTTTAGATTACCTGTGTAGGGAAGGTAAGAAGCCACTACTTTTGCAATTTCAGGCTGGTAAGAGAATCAGGGTAAGGCAGAGTAGCCTTAATTTTATGATTTGCTTGTAACAGTCATTATATGTGGAAGGTCTCTTCTAGAGTTATGAATTCAGAAGTCAAGTTTAGACAATTTTTAGAAATAGTGCTCTTTAGAGGGCAGTCTATCTGTAAGTCACAAGAGTAATATTCTCCTCTTCTGCTCTGTGTAGCAAGCAGGGTGAGAGAGGGGTTGTGGTGGACATGTTCTCCATCCTTTTGCAAGGAAGTTTCCTTTGTCCCATGCCACATACCTCATCTCAAAATCCATGGAGCAAAAGCCAAAACTAATCCTTGTTACCCAGTTAGGGTTGAAATGGATGTGGATGTTCTTCGTGTTTCACTGTTGCAGTCATCACATTTGAGTTATCTGCCTGCACGTAGCCCTCAGCCGGCCTGAATACCAGAGTCTTCGGATTCCTGCATCAGATGCTGTCTCTTCTTCCATCGCGTCAGGTCGTCAGAGGTATAAAACATGCATCCGACGCCATTACGTCAGTCTTTCTTGCCGTGCTGTGCCCGAAGCAGAAGCAGTTCACAAGTGCCGGTCGGCCGACTCCTGAAATTTTCATTTTCGAGTTTCAGATCCGAAGTCTTCAAAAAAGGTAGGTACCCCGTTGGGATCCTTTTTTCTTGCTCCAACCGATGTCAGTAAAAGTTAACAATTGTCTTACCTGTGGAAAGCAAATACCTTATAGAGGTTTTCATTCGTACTGCATCCCCTGTTTAGGCCCAGACCACGACGTCCCTTGCTGTCTGTTTTGTGTCTTGTTCAACCCTTGAACTATTCGTCGTCGGGCTATCTTTGCAGCAAATTACTTTCGTACTCAGTCTCAGTACTCCGAAATGGCTTCGTTAAGCCATCCAACTACCGATCTTCCGAAAAAACGTAAGGCTAAAGACAGAGACAAACTGCATAGGTCCAAAACTGCCGAATATGCTTCCGTTAAGCTAGTCACCAGACCGCCGGTACTCTGAGGTGCATTTGCAGCCCCTGATACCTGCTACTTCAGATTTGCAGGCCTCTACTGAGACCCATTCGGAGTCCGGTATGCCGTGAGATGCTTCTTCGACTATGGAACCTGTGGATGTCTCTACCTTGGATAGGTCTGGAGCCGCTGTGCAGACACCAGCTTCTGAGGGTGTATTCAGGCCTACAGACTTGCATTTTAAACCGACGCCATTGTCTTCATCCAGGCCTAAAACTCACACCAGGCTTAGAAAACTGATGTCCAAACCGCAGACTCAGGCCCATGTGCCTAAAAAACAAATGCTTAGATTTGCTGAAGACCTTATTACCTTAATTAGGGGAAGCCAGCCTTCCCCCTCTAAGAGACCTAGAACTGATTTTCCTTCTGATTCCTCTGATCAGGAATCTGATTTTTTTTTTTCTTTCTGATTACAAGGATTTGCCCTTATCTACCTATGAGGATTCTGATGCAGAGGATTCCATTCCCTCTGCTTCCCCTCCAGAAGATTTTTATTTCAGTGAAATCTTGCACACTCTTAGGGAGCATTTCCGCTGGGAAAGCCAGGATTACTCTGACTCCAAAAAGAGACTATGGGAATTCTTACTCCTTCCTCAACACAGGCCTTTGGCTATCCCTACTGTTCCGGACATTGTAGATGATGCTTTCTTGGAAGCTAGTCTTTCCCCAGACACTTTACCTTCAGCTCCCAGAAAACCTGACTGGTATTAGAGTACCTAACTCTCACAAATTCCTCTTCAAGAATCCTACTGTGGATCCAGAAACCATTTCCCACGGACCAAAGGGTATTAAGGCTACTGCTGCCAAAGATCCTACCCCTTCTGATAGAGATTCTAGAGCCTTAGACAGATGGGGTAAGAAGGTAAACACTTCTACTACTTTCGCCATTAGGGCTTTAAATTGCCAGTTTCATATGTTAAGGTATCAGCAGCATATTATGGGACTACTTAAACAGAAAATGATGTTGATTCCTGACTGTGCTGAACACAAAGAATTAGAGGACTTAATGCATTCTGCAGAACAAATTGGTAAACATACTTTGCACTGTGGTTTTGATGCTTTACAAGCATCTTGCAGGGCTGCTGTCACTGGGTCTGTACTTAAAAGGCATGCTTGGCTTAAGGAGCAAAACTTGCCAGATCATGTTAAAGCTAAATTACTGGATGCTCCCTTAAACCAAGACTGCCTTTTTGGCAACAAAGCAGAAGTCATCCTAAAAAGTCAGACTTTCACCCATCCCATCCCCCCCCCCCTGTTAGGGTGTGTGTGTGTGTTTTCTAGTTATACCTTTTGGTATATTTAATTTAATTTCTTTGACTGGTGTGTGTGTCTGTGTTTACACCATGTCTAAAGAAAGGGTCTCTGGCTTTAAGAAGTGTGACTCGTGCTGTCAGAAAATGTCTCTGACAGACGGTCACACTTCTTGCCTGTATTGCCTGGGGCCTCTTCACCTGCAGGACTCCTGTGCTATTTGTCATTCTTTCAGCCAGAGAGTCCTGCAGGAAAGAAGAAATAAGTTGATTTTGAGGGGCCTTCTTAAGCCGGAGGGCTCTCCGGCTAAGTCGGCTCCATCCAAGACTTCTAAGTCTTCCAAGGCCCAGGCTTCTGTGTCCAAGCCTGCGGCCTCGGCTCCGACTCGTTCTGAGTCGAGATCGCTCGGCTGGAGCCGATTCTGGCTTAACTAGCCTTCGGCACCGATGGCTATCGGTGCCGATTCTGGTTCGACCACCGTGTCGGCTCCGATCGGTTCCGACCACCATGTGGCTCAGGCATCGGTGTCGGCTCGATCGGCTCCGACACCGTTACTTTTGTAGCTGTATCGGCTCCGGCTGGAGCCGATGCATCGAAGCTACCTGTTGGCTCCGATAAGTTGTCGGCTCCGACAGGTTCAATAGTTTTATCGGTTCCGATGGCTCCTTCGAGGAAGAGGTCTAGGTCTCCTTCCTTGGAGCCGATACTTTCGGCTCCGGCTTCACCTCTCCTCTCGGAATGGAGCCATCGGAGCCGATCTTCAAGGTCATCCAGGCTTTCTGACCATGATTTAGAGAGTGGTCAGTAGATTACTTAAGTCACAGGCACTGGCCCAAATGTTACATAGCCCGTCTCAACAGACGGCTATTGGTCCACACCCCATTGCAGTTCCTCCTTCAACTCTACCCCAGAGCTTGGAGTTGGAGTCTTCGGGAATGGTTACTGCTACGGCTGAGGGACAGATACCCCCTTCTGTTCCTTCAGCCTCTACTCTTATCTCCTCTTCGAGACCTTCCTTAGAGGGATTCGTGGCGGGCTTCCATGGTCTCCTCCGAGGGGTGAGTGGCATCGGACCCTTGTCGAACCCGCTCTTCCCCTTGGAGCCTCGGCCTTGGTGAGCTCTGCTCCGACATCTGCCTCGGAGACTTCCCTTTCGGTGGTCCCTGGAGTTCCTAGCTCTTCGGAACGGGTTCTCTCGGACCTTCCTGGAGGGGAGCATTCGAGGTGATGAAGAGTGTGCTGGCCACGGGTATCAGCCAGCAGTCTGTTCCCTTAGCTCCTCCCTCTATAGTGCCTGTTGACATCTCTGCCACTTCTCTTGCTACAGGACCCAGAGATCCTCCGCCTCAGGTTTCCCCATTGGGAATATCCCCCTCTTCCGAGGATTCTCCTGATGTTTCAGGAGATCCTCCTAGGAAGAGGACCTGTAAGAGGAAACATGTAGACTCCCCCGAGTCTATCACTTCAGATACTGACTTAGATGAGTCAGAGGGATCCCCAAGATCCCCCTCTGAGGATGTCTCCTTCTCAGACATCCTAGAACTCCTTAGACAGAGGGGAAACTGGCCCACCAATAATCCCTCTGAGGATGAGTCAGTATACCTAGAGGCGTTTGGATCTCGGCCCTCCACCTCCTGGGTGTCTCCGCCTTCGACCCCCTTATGCAGGTTATTGCCCGAAGCGTGGGCTGCTCCTGACTCTGTAGAGTCCCTAGGAGGCCTTCAAAATTTATTACTGCCCGTGTGATAAGCAATTCCTAACTAAGGGTGTTTCCGCTGATGCCATGGTGGTGGCTGCTGCCACCAAGAAGGAACTTGCAGATCCTTCCGTGCCGTCCATCCTCCTAATAAGGACTCTAGGACTATGGATAGGTGCAAGCGGATGTTTTCCTCAGCGACCTTTGCTATGCGTTCGCTGAATTACCTATGTCACTTCACCAGACTCCAAAGGGATATCCTTAAGGAGCTAGGTGATGTTGTACAGGATCCTACAGCTGCAGGGGCTCAGGAAAAATTGCTTCGCAGCTAGGAACCCTTAATTCCATTGCAAACTCCTCCATGCGGCTAATATCATATGCTGCTGATGGAGCGAGTAGGGCCGCAGGTACAGGGGTGGCTCTCAGACGCCAAGCCTGGATGCGGCTATGTGACTTTGCAGATCCCTTTAAGGCGTCCTTCACAAATTCTCCCTTTGATGGGTCAGCTTTGTTTGGCCCTCAAGTGAAGGAAACTTTGACCAGGTGTGAGCAGGACGGCAAGACTCTTTCTGCCAGGAGTCCGTTTTCCACCCCTTCTAGACCTTACCCCAAAGGACAGAAAGGTGGCAAAATGTGGTTCCAAATCCCAAGGAGTCACGCGGGATTCACGTGGTCAGTTTACCCCTAGAGGCAGAGGGGGCAACAACAACAGACGCCGCTCTAGAGGCAGAGGGGGTCCAAAAAACCAGGGAAACAGAGAGCCTCTCTCTGACAAGCCCTTTCAGCATCCCTGAGATGTTGCCCGGCTGTCCCTCCTTGGAGGCAGTCGGGGGAAGATTATCACTGTACCCAGAAGCCTGGCACTCCCTCACTCAAGACAGATGGGTACAGTCGATCATATCCAAGGGTTACATAATTCCTTTCGAGGAAAGTCCTTTCTACCCCTCAAATTCCCTTGCAGATGTACCACCCGGTCTAAGGGAAATTGCAGAGTTAGAAGTCTCAAAACTACTGCAAAAAAGAGTCATTCAGCCAGTTACAACAGACCATTCAGAGCCCGGAATCTACTCAAGGTTCTTTTTGGTCCCCAAAAGACGAGAGACTGGAGACCAATATTGGATCTCAGCAGACTCAACAAGTCTGTGAGGAAGACAAGATTCCGAATGGTCACTCTTCAGTCAATTCTGCCCTTCTTACAGAAGGACAACTGGATGTGCTCAATAGATCTTCAGGATGCGTACTATCACATCAAAATTCACAGACGCTCCAGGAGATTTCTCCGCTTTCGGCTGGGGTCAAGTCATTTCCAGTTCAGAGCCCTGCCCTTTGGTCTCACCACAGCCCCCAGAGTGTTCACCAAATGCATGGCAGTGGTCACGGCTCACCTGAGACGCCAAGGATTCCAGGTGTTTCCGTATCTCGACGACTGGCTCCTGTCAGCCACCACCAGGCATCAGCTTATTCAAGCCAGGGATTACACAATAAATCTTTGTTCTCATTTGGGCATCTCGATCAACTTCGAAAAGTCATCCTTATTGCCCTGCCAGTCTATTACTTTCATAGGCGCAAACTTAAACACTGTTCGGATGTCAGCTACCCTTACAGATCAAAGAGTTTCAGACATTCAAAGTCATGTCAGGATCATTCTAGCCAACAAGAAAGTACAGGCCAGAATGGTTCTAAAGGTATTAGGCCTCATGGCTGCGGCCATTACTCTTCTTCCCCTGGCTCGCTTCTACATGTGCCTTCTTCAGTGGATGCTGTTCACACAGTGGTCGTACCAACAACTTCCAATGCGTCACCAGATTCTGGTGGCACAGACTTGCAAAGATCATCTTGCTTGGTGGATCATATCTCCCCAGGTTCACCAAGGCAGACACTTTGTACCCCCATCCCCGGTAACCACTGTCACCACGGATGCCTCCCTGATCGGGTGGGGGGGTCATTATCAGGGCAGGATGGTTCATGGGACGTGGCAGCCGTTCGAGTACCACCTGCACATAAATGTCCTGGAGATGAGAGCAGTGCTTTTAACGTTGCAAGCCCTCAACGACTTTCTTCCCGTAGGGACAATTGCAGTCCACACAGACAACATGTCTGTAGTTTGGTATATCAACAAACAGGGTGGAACCAAGTCCTACCCTTTGTGTCGAGAAGCGCTCAGACTATGGCAATGGGCAATCTCCTCTCATCGGTTTCTGGTAGCAACGCATATCCCTGGGAAAACCAACATTGTAGCGGACAGATTGAGCAGAGCTATTCTCATGCCTCACGAGTGGTCTCTCAAGCAATCGATAGCGGAAGAGATTTTTCTGGAATGGGGTCGTCCATGTTGCGATCTTTTTGCTACTCCCCAAAACAGCAAATGCCCAGACTTCTTCTCTCTCTTCCCTCTTCCAGGCCATCCCCCCAGAGACGCTCTGACCCAGGATTGGCCCCAGGGACTTCTTTATGCCTTCCCTCCATTTCCTCTGATCCCTCAAGTTATCCAGAAAGCAACCGTTTTGAGAGCCAATTTGATTCTCATTGCTCCTTACTGGCCTCGACAAGTTTGGTTCCCGTTCCTCCATCATCACCTTTTGGTGCAGCCGTGGCATCTGGACCCAGTGCCAGATCTTCTGATTCACCAATCCGGTCAGCTGCACCGGTCTATCCCTTCTCTCAACCTCACAGCATGGTTGCTCCACTTCCTTCCTTAGCCAGGCTTCCTTTGATCTCTAACCCTGTTAGAGACATCATAGTAGCTTCTTTAAAATCCTCTACCAGGAGGATTTATGCAAGCAAATGGAAACGTTTCTCTTATTGGGCTAAGGCCAAGAATATTGATCCTTTCACTGCCCCTGTTCAGGTAGTCCTGGACTTCTTAGCAGAGATTTTTCATGCAGGCTCCTCTTCTTCCACAGTCAGAGTTCAATTGGCTGCTATCTCGAACTTTCATGTCGGGATTGCAGATCACAATATTATGTCCCATAGGCTCTGTAGGGCCTTCTTGAAAGGAATTTTCCTGCTAAAGCCTCCAATCAGGAATCCTCCTCCTCAATGGGATCTAAATTTAGTGCTGACATCCTTGATTCTTCCGCCCTTCGAGCCAGCTGTTTCTTGTTCCCTGAAATTTCTTTCTTGGAAAACTTTATTCCTAGTAGCTATTACATCGGCCAGGAGAGTGTCTGAACTTCATGCTCTATCGGTTCGACCCCCCTATTTGGTTTTTCACAAAGACAGAGTATCATTGAGAACTAATCCGACCTTTCTGCCTAAGGTCGCCTCAAAGTCTAATTTGAATCAATCCATTGATCTCCTGTATTTTTCCCAAACTATTCAGACAGAGCGAACAAAAACTACATTATCTTGATGTCCACCGTCAACTCAGATATTATTTGGACAGAACAAAAAAATTTAGGAAATCTGATCAACTTTTTGTTTCCTATGCGGATAATAAGAAAGGCCTTCCTGTCTCTAAAGTGACCTTGTCTAGATGGCTTTCTTCGGTCATCTCTGAAATTTATCTGCTCAGGGGAAAACAGCTGTGCTCAAAACCTAAAGCACATTCAACTAGGAGCTTAGCAACTTCTACAGCCTTTCAAGCCAGACTTCCTTTAGACACTATTTGTGCAGCGGCCACTTGGGCCACTCCTCATACTTTTGTTTCCGATTACAAATTGGACTTGGCCTCCAGGGACAGAGCCAGTTTTGGCTCTACAGTCCTCAAGAGTCTGTTCCATTGAGCCACCCAGGATAGAGGTGCTAGGGACGCGGTCCCATCAAGCAAGAATGAAGGCGAGATTGACAACTTAACATTAAGAAGTTATGTACCTACCATAACGTTCCATGTTAGTAGTCTTCTCTCTTTCTTTTTTGCGAGCCTCCCTCCTTCCCCCAGGCCTGGACAGACCTTCCTATAAGAAATTATTATGCTGAAGACCATTCAGACCTGGTCCTTCTTCCATCCTGTAAGTTTTCTTTCTTCCTTTTGGAAGTGTTTTATGCTTGGTGCTATTGCCCTTTGTCATCAAACGAGATCTGGGTACTTACCGCCTTGCATCATGGGATATGGGGCTGCCTCGAGCTGGTAAAAGTGACTCTCGAGCTTAGCAAGTGCCGAGTCGGAGCCGAGGATCGGCTCCGAACCCATCAAGCAAGAAAGAAGGCGAGAGAAGACAACTAACATGGAACGTTATGGTAGGTACATAACTTCTTATTTTGTGCTAGATTTAGCCAACGCAATATTAAGCGTCTGTTCGATTTTGCTTTACATTACTTTGGCCGAAGGTTTAACTATATAATGTCGTCGGAACAACCGACGACCGGAGTACATAAAAAACACAAGGATAAAGAAAAGGACAGGCATCCGAGGTCCAAAACCGACGATGAAGCCTCTTCTGGGCCAGTCGCCGGTTCTCAGTGAGGCGCTTTCGCAGCCCCTGACACCCTCTACCTCAGAGCCACAGGCCGCCTCCGACTCCTACGTGGAAACAACTAGGCCTCTGGAAACTGAAGGTATTGGGCCTACGGAAACTATTCCCTCAGATGGGTCCAGAGCCGCTGAGCAGGCATTGGCTTCTGAGGGTGTTTTCAGATCTACACAGCTTACTATCAAGACCACTTCAGCAGCCAAGGCAAAGTCTAAAACACCTTTAAAGACAAAGAAACAAGTAAAGCATTCTCCTGGACAGTCATCCATGCCTGGGAAACAGATGCTTAAATTGGCCGAGGACCTAATTACTTTGATCAGGGGTTCCCATCCCCCTCCTGATAAAAGGCCTAGGCAAGACACTGACTATGATTCCTCTGACCAGGTTTCTATTTCATCTGATTCCTCTTCAGAACAGGGATAATGTTCATCGTGTTTCACTGTTGCAGTCATTACACTTAGGTTATCCTGCTGGCAGGCTACCATCAGTCGGCCCAAATTCCAAAGTCCTGGTCCGGCGTCGGTTGCTGTCACCTCTTTCCTGTCAGTGCGCCAAGGGTATATAAGATGCAGCTGACGCCATTTTCTTCAGTCTTTCTTGCCGCGCGGTGCCCAAAGCAAAAGCAGTTCGCAAGTGCCGGTTGGCCGACTCCTGAGATTTTCGAAATTTAATTTCAGAACCAAAGTCTTCAATAAAGCTAAGTACCCCGTTGGAGAAACTTTTTCTTGCTCCAGACTGATGTCAGTAAAAGTTAACAATTGTATTTCTTGTGGGAAGCAAATACCTCATAAGGATTTTCACTCTTACTGTATTCCTTGCCTAGGCCCTGACCACGACGTTGCTAGTTGTCAGTTTTGTGCTAGATTCAACCAACGCACTATTAAGCGTCGGTTTGATTTTGCTTTACATTACTTTGGCCGAAGGTTTAACTACATAATGCCGTCGGAACAACCAACGACTGGAATTCATAAAAAATGCAAAGACAAAGAAAAGGACTGGCATCCGAGGTCCAAAACCGACGACGAAGCCTCTTCTAGGCCAGTCGCCGGTTCTCAGTGAGATGCTTTTGCAGCCCCTGACACCCGCTACCTCAGAGCCTCATGCCGCTTCCGACTCCATATGGAGGCAACTAGGCCTCTGGAAACTCAAGGTATTGGGCCTACGGAAACTATTCCCTCAGATGGGTCTGGAGCCGCTGAGCAGGCATCGGCTTCTAAGGGTGTTTTCAGACCTTCACAGCTTACTATCAAGTCTTCTTCTGCAGCCAAGACAGAGTTTAAAACACCATTAAAGAAAAAGAAACAAGTATAGCATTCTCCTGGACAGTCATCCATGCCAAAGAAACAAATGCTTAAAATGGCCGAGGACCTAATTACTTTGATCAGGGATTCCCATCCCCCTCCTGATAAAAGGCCTAGGCAAGACACTGACTATGACGCCTCTGACCAGGTTTCTATTTCTTCTGATTCCTCTTCAGACCAGGGATATTCTCTTCCTCCCTTTGAGGACGATTATGCTGAAGAATCTATCCCTTCAGCCTCTCCTCCTGAGGATTATTCTTTTGGGGAAACCCTGCATACCATGAGGGAGCATTTCCAGTGGGAGAGCCAGGATTATTCAGAATCCAAGAAAAGGCTCAGAGACTTTCTTTTACTGCTTCAGCACAGGCCCCTTGCTATCCCCCCTGTACTAGATCTTGTTGATGATGTTTTTTCTGAATCCAGTTTGTCTCCTGATTCTTTACCCCCTGCACCGGTCAAGCCAGATAGGTACCACAGGGTCCCAGACTCTCATAAATTTCTTTATAAAAACCCTGCTGCTGACCCAGAAACAATTTCTTAGGGTCCCAAACGGGTCAAGGCTTCCACTGCAAAAAATCCTGTTCCTTCTGATAGGGATTCTAGAGGACTGGCTAGATGGGGGAAAACAGTTTACACTTCTGCTACTTTAGCTGTAAGGGCTTTAAACTGCCAGATGTTAAGTTGTCTATCTCGCCTTCATTCTTGCTGGATGGGTTCGGAGCCGACCTCGGCTCCGACTCGGCCACTCTAAAAGCTCGAGAGTTGGTTCCACCGGCTCGAGGCTCCCCTTATATCCCACAATGCTGTGCGTGAGTTACCTCTGATCTCGTTTGCCGCTACAGCGATCGAGGTGTGTTTTCTACCGGCTCCAGGTTAGTGAAAGTTAGACTAGTTTAAATTCTTTAGACTTAAGCTAGCTTAGTGTATTTTTCTTTCCCCTTAGTGTAATGGATATTATCCCTTCTACCTTTTATCCAGCCCCCTTTTTTTCTAAAGAACTTATAGTTCTTTCCCTAAGGCCTTCGGGCCCTTCCTTCCCTATCCTTAGGGTATGTGTTTGATTAGGGAGTTTTAACTTAACTTACCTTTAGTTTAAATAATTCCCTTTGAACCCCTATCAGTGTAATCTGTGTGTGTGTGTTTTCTGTGTGTGATTACACTTCGGTTCCTTGAGTATGTCCAAGGATACAAAGGTCTCAGGCTTCAAGAAGTGTGACTCGTGCTGTCAGAAAATGTCTCTGACAGACGGTCACACTTCTTGTGTGTATTGCCTGGGACCTTTACACCTGCAGGACTCTTGTGCTGTATGCCATGGCTTCAGCCCTAGAGTCCTGCAGGAGAAAAATAAACTCATTTTGAGGGGTTTGATTAAGCCTGAAGGTTCCCTTTCTGTGTCATCGGGGAAACCTTCTAAGGCTTCCAAGACCTCGGCTCCAGCTTCAGAGTCGAGGCCTAAGGCTTCGAAGCCTACTGATTCATCGGCTCCGGCTGGAGCCGATGAGTCTTTGACTGCAGTATCTGTGCCGGAGCCGAGGCATTAGAGATTCCTGGGTCGGCTCCGATCAGACCATCGGAGCCGACATCTAGAAAGAGATCGAGGTCACCATCCCTTGGCTCCGTTCATTCGGCTCCAGCGTCTCCCCTGCTGTCTGAACGGAGCCACAGATCTCACTCCTCCAGGTCATCGAGGCTCTCAGATCACGACCTCCAGAGGGTAGTGAGTAGACTTTTGAAGTCCGAGGCACTGGCCCAAATGCTCCAGAGTCCGACTCATCAGTCGATGCCTCAACTTGTTCCAATAAATATTCCTCCTCCGACTCCTTTGAGCTCAGAGCCGGGGCGTCTCGGGACCGAGACTGTGGTAGCGTCGGAGCCGATACAATTGTCTTCGGCTCCGTTGTCGGCTCCGATTTCTTCTTTTGAAGAATCTCTGTGTCGGGCTTCCCTCGTTGGCTCCGAGGGGGTGAGTGGCATCGGACCCTTGTCCGACCCCCCTCTCCCTCTCGGTGCTTCGGCGCTGGTGAGTTCGGCTCCGACATCGGCCTCGGAGCCATCTCTGTCGGTGCCGAGGGAGGTTCTCAGCTTCTCGGAGCGGGGACCTCTGGCTCTGCCGGACGGGGGTGCGTTCGAGGTCATGCGGAGTGTGTTGGAACCTTGTTCGACTCCACAGTCGGCTCCGTCCGCCCCTCCCTCTTCGGTGCCTTTGGTTATGTCGACTCACTCCCTCATCCCAGACCGCAGAGAGACAGCTCCTCAAGAATCCCCTGTGGGGATCTCATCCTCTTCCGAGGCCTCCCCTGAATTGGCAGGGGAGCCCCCTAGGAAGAGAAAGTGTAAGAGGAAGCACATAGACTCACCTGAGTCTGTCACCTCTGACACAGATTTAGAGGATTCTGAGGGTTCCCCACGTTCCCCTTCTGAAGATGTCTCTTTCGCAGACATTCTAGAGATCCTGAAACAGAGGGGAAATTGGCCAGCCCTTAACCCTTCGGAGGATGAATCTGTGTATCTTGAGGCATTTGGCTCTCGCCCTTCCACCTCCTGGGTGTCTCCCCCCTTTGATCCCCTCATGCAGGTGGTTGCAAAGAAGGCCTGGACGGCTCCTGATTCAGTGGACCCTACCCCAGGAGACCTTCCAAATTTATAACAGCACCAACTGACAAGCAATTTCTCACAAAAGGTGTTTCTGTGGATGCTATGGTGGTAGCTGCTGCCACCAAGAAGGAACTAGCTGATCCTTCAGTGCCTGTTCATCCCCTAACAAAGAATCTAGGTCCATGGACAGATGGAAGCGGATGTTCTCGTCAGCGACCTTTGCTATGCGTTAAGCTGAACTACCTATGCCATTTTACTCGCCTTCAAAGAGACTTGATCAAAGCGAGTGACATGTTGAAGGATCCTACGGCTGGGTTTTCAAGACAAGATGAACACTCAGCTGGCTACCCTGAACTCCATAGCTAACTCCTCCATGCGCCTCCTTTCTTATGCGGCTGATGGAGCGAGCAGGGCCGCAGGGGCAGGTGTGGCCTTACGCAGGCGTGCCTGGATGCGGCTATGCAACTTTGTGGACCCCTTTAAAACGTCATTCACTAATTCCCCGTTTGATGGATCATCTCTTTTTGGTCCTCAAGTGAAAGAAACCTTGACTAGGTGCGAGACAGATGGCAAGACTCTTTCTGCCGCGGAGTCCGTTTTCTACTCCTTCTAGGCCTTACCCCAAAGGCCAGAAAAGTGGGAAAATGTGGTTCCATAAACAATCTCAAGGGACTTAGCCTGACGACAGAGTCGGTTCCCGCCAGAGGCAGGGGAACAACAATGGTAGACGCCGCCCTAGAGGCAGGGGGTCTGCAGAACCAGGGCAATCGAGAAGCCTTCTCTGATAAGCCCTTTCAGCATCCCTGAGGTGTTGCCCGACTGCCCACCTTCGGAGGCAGTCGGGAAGATTGTCACTGTACCCAGAAGCCTGGCTATCCCTGACTCAAGACAAATGGGTACAGTCCATCATTTCGAAGGCTATTCCATTCCCTTCGTCGCATTCCAAACCAATCAAAAATCCCTTCCAGATGTTCCACCGCTCAAAGGGATCTTGCAGCTTTGGAAATTTCAAAGCTGCTTGCAAAAGAGCAATTCAGCCAGTTCCAGCAGACCAGCAAGGATCCGGAATCTACTCCAGGTTCTTTTTAGTTCCAAAGAAAACAGGGGACTGGAGACCAATTTTGGATCTCAGTATCTTGAACAAGTCAGTCAAGAAAACAAGATTTCGGATGGTTACGCTGCAGTCCATCCTTCCCCTATTGGGAAAGGGAAACTGGATGTGCTCTATAGACCTTCAGGATGCGTACTATCACATAAAAATGAACAGACGCTCCAGAAGATTCCTCCGCTTCAGGCTGGGAACCAGTCATTTTCAATTCAGGGCCCTGCCCTTTGGTCTCACCACTGCCCCCCGGGATTTACCAAATGCATGGCAGTGGTAGCTTCTCACCTGAGACGTCAAGGATTCCAGGTGTTTCCATATTTGGACAACTGGCTCCTCACAGCTCCCACCAAGCATCTTCTTCTAATGGCCAGGGACTACACCTTTCGCATTTGTCAAAATTTAGGCATTTCAATAAATTGCGAAAAGTCTGTTTTGTCGCCTTGACGTACTATTACCTTCATAGGCGCAAATCTAGACACAGTCAACATGTCTGCGAGACTAACAGATCAGGGAATAACAGACATACACAAACTGGTCTCGCTCCTCTTCAGCAGCAACAGAATCAAAGCCAGATTAGTTCTGAAAGTGTTGGGGATTATGGCGGCTGCCATACCTCTGCTTCCATTAGCCAGATTCCACATGAGAATCCTTCAATGGATGCTCTTCACGCAATGGTCATACCAGCAACTTCCGATGTCCCACACCATTTTGATTACACAAACATGCAGGAATCATCTTCTGTGGTGGATGTCTTTCCCTCAGCTCTTATTGGGAAGACCCTTTGTCCCTTCCCCTCCGGTTGCTACTCTGACAACGGACGCCTCCCTGATCGGGTGGGGGGGGGCATTATCAGGGCAGAACTGTCCAGGGCACATGGCAACCAGACGAATGCCACTTGCACATAAATGTTCTAGAGATGAGAGCAGTGCTTTTAGCGTTGCAAGCCCTTCAAGACTCTCTTCCCTTGGGAACGATAGCAATCCAGACGGACAATATGTCCGTAGTATGGTATATCAACAAACAAGGCGGAACCAGGTCCTACCCCCTGTGTCGAGAAGCACTCAGACTGTGGCAATGGGCGATTTCTTCTCAGCGGTTTCTGATAGCAACGCACATCCCGGGAAGTCCAATCAAATCGCGGACAAGTTGAGCAGAGCTATCCTCATGCCTCACGAGTGGTCTCTGAAAGACTCTGTTGTGAGAGAAATTTTTCTCAAGTGGGGTCAGCCTTGCTGCGACCTTTTGCTACTCCCCAAAACAGCAAGTGCAGAGATTATTTCACCCTATTCCCTTTACCAGGCCAGCCCAGCAGAGACGCTCTAGTCCAAGTTTGGCCCCGGGACTTCTGTATGCATTTCCTCCCTTCCCACTAATCTCTCAAGTGATACAGAAAGCTATCGCTCAGAAGGCCTCGTTGATCCTCATTGCTCCTTACTGGCCTCGACAGGTTTGGTTCCCTTTCTACATCATTTTCTGTTGAGCGACCTTGGCATCTGGACCTAGTTCCAGATCTTTTGATCCATCAGTCGGGTCAGTTTCATCGCTCCCTTCCCTCTCTGAACCTCACTGCTTGGTTCCTCCAATTCCAACCTTAGCCAGGCTTCCTCAAATATCTCACTCTGTCCGAGATATTTTGATAGCTTCCCATAAATCTTCCACTCGAAAGATTTATTTGAGTAAGTGGAAACGTTTACTATTGGGCTCAAGGAAGGGACATAGATCCTTTCACTGCTTCCATCCAAATGGTCCTTGATTTTCTAGCTGAACTCTTCCATGCAGGTTCATCTCCTTCTACTCTTAAAGTTCAATTGGCAGCTATTTCTAACTTTCATGTGGGCATTTCAGAGTCTGCCATAATGTCCCACAAGCTTTGCAAAGCCTTTTGAAGGGAGTTTTTCTACTCAGACCTCCTATAAGAAATCCTCCTCCTCCTTGGGACCTAAATTTAGTTCTTAGTTCTTTGATTCTTTCCCCTTCGAACCTGCAGCCTCCTGTTCTTTAAAATTGCTATCATGGAAGACACTCTTTCTGGTAGCTATTACTTCAGCTAGAAGAGTTTCAGAACTTCATGCACTCAGCTGTCGACCTCCTTATCTGTTGTTCCATAAGGACAGGGTATCTTTACTGAACCAACCCGTCTTTTTACCTAAGATAGCCTCGTCTAACCTAAATCAAAGCATTGACCTCCCTGTGTTTTTCCAGAATATTCTAACAGGTCTGAACAAAATTGCATTGGCTAGATGTTCATCGTCAGTTAAGGTACTATTTGGATAGAACCAAACAATTCAGAAAATCTGACCAGCTGTTTGTCTCTTATGCAGAAGGCAGAAAGGGACTTTCAGTTTCAAAGGTATCATTATCTAGATGGCTAACATCTCTGATTTCCCTTGTTTATGAAATTAGACACCAAAAGCTGCCTAACAAACCTAAAGCCCATTCTACCAGAGCTTTGGCTACTTCTATAGCCTTCCAAGACAGACTGCCTATTGACACCATTTGTGCAGCGGCTACTTGGGCTACTCCTCACACTTTCATTTCTCATTATAAGTTGGATTTAGCTTCTAGGCATAGAGCTAACTTTGGTTCCACTGTTCTCAAGAGTCTGTTCCGTTAGGCCACCCGGGACAAGGTGCTAGGACGCGGTCCCATCCAGCAAGAATGAAGGCGAGATAGACAACTTAACATATAGAAGTTATGTTCTTACCATAATGTTCCATGTTAGTTGTCTTCTTCTCGCCTTCTTCTAAGGCCCCACCCTCCTTCCCCTGGCCTGGACAGACCTAGAGGAGTTTTGATTGTGACCTCTCTTTCTACCACCTCTTTACTTTAGGTATATGCTGCTGTGCATATTTTCCTGGATCAGGATGTAGGTCACCCTTCTCTTCTCCCTGGTTTATAGAGGTGGACTTTGTTTATAGTTATTCTGTTACTATTATAAGCTGGGCCTAGCTTACAAACGAGATCTGAGGTAACTCACGCCTAGCATTGTGGGATATAAGGGGAGCCTCGAGCCGGTGGAACCAACTCTCGAGCTTTTAGAGTGGCGAGTCGGGCCGAGGTCGGCTCGAACCCATCCAGCAAGAAGAAGGCGAGAAGAAGACAACTAACATGGAACGTTATGGTAAGAACATAACTTCTATTTCCACATGCTTAAATATCAACAATACCTAATGTCTTTGCTAAAACAGAAAATGCTTCCAAGCTCAGAATGTCCTGACAATAAGGAAATAAAGGATTTATTGCATGCAGCTGAACAAGTGGGAAAGCATACCCTGCAATGTGGTTTTGATTCATTAGAGGCTTCTTGCAGAGCCGCAGTTACAGGCTCTGTCATTCGAAGGCATGCTTGGTTAAATGAACAAAGTTTACCTGATCATGTTAAAGCAAAATTATTGGATGCTCCATTACAGCATGATACTTTGTTTGGTGTTAAGGCAGAAGAGGTGTTAACGAAAATGGAGGATAAAGCAAAATCAATGCAGACAGTAAAGGATTTCTTACAGGTTCAGCCACCTAGATTTAGCAGGAACTGGCCTTCTAAAAATTGGTCAATTCCAGTGTCAGGCCACAAAGAGGCAGATACAGATGCCCAAGAGGCAGATCTCAGCCCCAAGGCTCATATAGACCTAAACAATGGGGTGCTTCAGCCCCCAAAGGCGGAGAAGACAAATCACAACCTTATAGGAAACAGTCCCAATGACTTCCCTCTACAAAAGCCAAGCCACTTACCTTTTGACAGCTAGCACTTTTCTCACAAAATTGGCTCATGATCACCCAGGACAAATGGGTACTGAATATTGTTTCTCAGGGTTACAGGTTCCACTTTCACACCCTACCAAGGTCAAAAGGTATGCCAGACCTGCCACAAAACCAATGGGCAGAGGCACAAAAACAAATTTCTGCTCTCATGGACATGAGAGCTATTCAGAAAGTACCACAGCAAGAACAGGGGCAAGGATTTTACTCAAGACTTTTCTTGGTACACAGAAAGGACAAAGCCTGGAGACCAATACTGGACCTGTCAATTCTAAATACTTTCCTGGATGTTCCAAAATTCAAAATGTTGACACTGCAGCAACTTCTACCCATGCTAGGCAAGAAGGCTTGGCTAGTTACTTTGGACCTCAAAGAGGCATACCTGCATGTCCCAATCAGACAATCTTGCAGAAGATACCTCAGATTCATAGCTGGCTCAATGCATTACCAATTCTCGGCACTGCCCTTTGGCTTATCTACTGCGCCCAGGGTGTTCACAAAATGCCTGGCACCAGTAATTGCATTTTGCAGACAAAAAGGAATTCAAATATATCCCTACGTGGACGACTGTTTTATTCAAGCAGAGAGCAGGGACATTCTACTAAAGCATCTGGAGTTTGTAAAATAATTACTAATTTGCCTAGGGTACACAGTAAACGAAAAGAAATCAAAACTAGTGCCCTCTCAAGAGATAATATTTCTGGGTGCAAGCTTAAATACAACTGCCCAGATGGCTTATCTCACGCCAGACAAGCAAAGGCAACTGACTCATTACTTTCAAATGATGGCAACAAAGACCCAGCTACCTGCAAGAAAAATTTTGCAGGCTTTGGGCTTCATGGCGTCTTGCATCCTGCTAATTCCATATGCAAGACTGCATATGAGGAAGCTACAATGGTACCTAAAAAGTGTTTGGACTCAACATTGCCACAGCCTGGAAACAATAATAACTCTTATTCCCTGCCTGCAACAGGAGTTTCGATAGTGGGCACTGGCCTGTCACCACAACAAGGGACAGCCTTTCACTTTACCCACAGCCAGGTGGACACTAACAAAAGATGTATTGGATTATGTCTGGGGGGGGCACACATGGCAGGAAAATGTATTCAGGGCACGTGGCCCACGCACCAAATGCATCTTCACATCAGTCAAAAAAAGATGTTAGCTGTACAGAATGCCCTGACAGCCTTCAAGGACCTACTACATCCAGGACAACTATTACTAAAGATGGACAATAGTACAGTTATGTGGTACGTAAACAAGCAAGGGGGCACACATTCCTACCCCCTCTGCAGGCAAGCCATGACTTTGTGGAACACAGCACTGACCTTTCAAGTACATCTGCAGGCACAATTCCTGCCAGGAAAGAAAAATATTCTGGCAGACGAACTAAGCAGAAACCTCATGGACCCTCACGAGTGGAAACTAAATCCCCAGGTCTTCAGCATGATAACAAGGAAATGGGGATGCCCAGACATAGTTCTCTTTGCCTCCCCTCACAACTACCAACTACAGAGATTCTGCACAAGGACTTAGCACTCACAAGCATGGAAAGTGGATGCGCTATCTTTCAGCTGGAAAACCCTAACAGTTTATGCCTTTCCACCACTGCCTCTTCTTCCCAAAGTGCTCCTAAAAGTCAGACAAGAGAAGCCAAAAATGATTTTGATTGCCCCAGACTGGCCGCGCCAGCACTAGTACCCAATCCTAAAGAACTTGTCTCAAGGCCCATTCTGGACTTTACCTCTAATGCCTCATCTTCTGACTCAACAAAACAATCAGATCCTGCACAGCCAACTCAGAACCTTAAATCTGGCTGCATGGCGGATAAAATAGCCACTCAGAACACACCTCTCTCTAAAGCTGTTATGGATGTCATTTTGGAAGGCAGGAGGCCCAGCACCAGGAAATCTTACGCAGAAAGATGGAAGAGATTCTGTGCTTGGAACCAGGCACAAGGACTTGAACCACTTGTTCCAAATATTCCTCAGATTTTACCATACCTAACTGAGATGCTGGACAAAGGCCTATCCTTCTCATCAATTAAGATCCATGCCTCTGCCATTTCAACTCATTACAATACGGAACCTCCTATTTTCTCTCATCCACTGCTAAGACAGTACTTCAGAGGGGCAAAAAGCATAAGACCCCCAAGGAGAGCACCGATACCTACATGGGACCTCAACTTTGTCTTAGAAAAGCTCATACTACCTCCTTTTGAGCCAGCCAATACAGCTGAAATAAAATTCTTATCATGGAAAACTGCTCTGCTTCTAGCAATAACTTCAGCAAGAAGAGTCTCTGAGTTACAGGCATTAATGGCAGTGGAACCTTTTATCATTTTTCATCCGGACAGGGTTTCTCTAAGGACAAACCCAACATTTATGCCAAAGGTAGTATCCAGTGTGGCTCTTAACCAAACCATTCATTTGACAACATTTTATCCAAATCCCCAGAATAAAGGGGAGAGACTTCTGCACTCTTTGGACATACACAGGCAGCTACGCTTCTACTTGGACAAAACAAAAGCTTTCAGAGAAACTGAGCAACTGTTTGTGGCATATGCTGCAGGATCACAAGGAAAGGCTATCTGAAAGCAGACTATTTCAAAATGGATAGACACTGTATTCGTTTCTGCTATGCACAGCATGGCAAGTCAGTGCCTAAGAATATTAGGCCACATTCTACCAGGGCAGCAGCCACTTCAGCAGCCTTTCTCAGAGGAGTACCAACCAAGGAAATTTTGGAGGCTGCAACTTGGGAGTTCAGTGCACACCTTTACCAAGCATTACCACTTACCTCTTTACTCTAACTCCAGAGCAGGCTTTGCCACTGCAGTTCTGCAGGGCCTCATAGCCACTCCTAATCCTATTTAGACCCAGCCGCCCTACCTCAGCTTTGGGATTCAACCTAAGTGTAATGACTGCAACAGTGAAACACGATGAACATAGTACAGTTGTGTACCTACCATAAATGTAGATGTTCAAGTGTATTCACTGTTGCAGTCCTGGTTACCCTCCCACCAGCCCCCTTTCTTCTTTTGGCTATACCTCTACTCTCACTTACTATGCTCAAAAGCTTTTGGGTGTATTTGCTTTTTTGTTGGAGGTATATCCTTGTATTATAGATTTAATTGCTTCCCATTAGGGGGCACCTGACATCTGGGGCAAGAAAAACTGATGTAATGGCGTCGGCTGCATGTTTTATACCCCTGACGTCATGGAAGAAGGGAAAGCAACCGACGCAGGACCCAAGACTTTGTTAATCAGTCCGACTGAGGGCTACTGCAAAGCAGATAACCCAAATGTAATGACTGCAACAGTGAATACACTCGAACATCTACATTTATGGTAAGTACACACAACTGTACTTTACCATCCCTCAATAAACAAGTGTTGGATGTCATTTTGGAGGCATGGAGGCCTAGTACTAGAAAATCATATGCTGAAAAATGGAAAAGATTCTGTGCCTGGAACCAAACTCAAGGGATGGGCACAGCAGCGCCCAATTTACTTCAGATTCTTCAATACTTAACTGAGATGCTTCACAAGGGCCTTTCTTTTTCCTCCATCAAAATTCATGCCTCAGCCATTTCAGCTCATTACAACACAGAACCACCCCTCTTATGTCATCCACTGCTCAAGCAGTTCCTCAGAGGGGCCAAAAACATAAGACCACCCAGGAGAGCCCAACTCCGGCCTGGGACCTTAACTTTGTATTGGAATAACTCACTCTTCCTCCTTTTGAGCCAGCTGCAAGTGCAGAGTTAAAATTCCTTTCTTGGAAAACAACCTTCCTTTTAGCAGTCACTTCAGCAAGAAGGGTATCTGATTTATAGGTCCTTATGGCAGTGGAGCCTTTCATCATCTTTCATGCGGACATGGTGTCCCTCAGGACCAATCCCTCCTTCATGCCCAAGGTTGTATTCAGTGTGGCTCTTAATCGGTCCATTCATTTGCCAACCTTCTTTTCTATTCCACAGAACAAAGTGGAAAGGATACTGCACTCCTTAGATGTGCACAGACAGCTTAGATTTTACTTGGACAGGACTAAACCTCAAAGGAAAACTGCTGGTGGCATTTGCTGCAGGGGCAGAGGGGAAGGCTATTTCAAAGCAAACCATTTCTAAATGGATAGGCCATTGCATTCATTTCTGCTATAAGCACCATGAAAAACCTATCCCACAGGGGATCAGACCACATTCATCCAGGGCTGCATCTATCTCTACAGCCTTTCTCAGAGGTGTTTCTACCAGGGACATCCTAGAAGCTGCTACCTGGAGTTCTGTACATACTTTCACCAAGCATTACCATTTGCCAATTTTCTCTAAATCCAGAGCTGGCTTTGCTGCTGCAGTCTTGCAGGGCATTATAGTTGGTCCTAATGCTATCTAAATTCCTCCTCCCATCCTTAGCTTTGGGAATCTACCGAAATGTGATGACTGCACTGTGTACACTTATCATAAATGTAGATGTTCGAGTGTATTCACTGTTGCAGTCCTGGTTACCCTCCCTCCATCCCCCTGACGTCTTTTGGCTATACCTCTATTCTCCTTTACTATGCTTAAAAGCTTTTAGGTGTATTTGCTTTTTTGTTGGAGGTATAACCTTACATATATATATTTAATTGCTTCCCCTTAAGGGGGCACCAGACATCTGGGGCAAGAAAAACTGATGTAATGGCGTCGGCTGCATGATTTATACCCCTGACTAGCTGATGTCATGGAAGATGAGACAGCAACCGACGCAGGACCCAAGACTTTGATAATCAGGCAGACTGAGGGCTACTGCAAGCAGATAACCCAAATGTGATGACTGCAACAGTGAATACACTTGAACATCTACATTTATGGTAAGTGTACGCAACTGTACTTTCTGTGATCAAAGGCCACTGCACTAGAGTTGTTTCAGCTTCTTGTAGACATTTGCACTGTAGCCACCTTGTCTTTGGTGCACATCTTCACCAGACATTGTTTTGACCCCTATTCCAAGAGAGTTGGCATCCTTTGGTATTCCAAACTTCAGGGTCCCACCTTCTGTACCTTTGTTCTTGCACCTTCCTCTGGTTTCTTCTAAACTGGTGTATTGCTGCTTAATAATCATTATGGTTATTGACCCACCAAAGAAATGCCCCTGATAAGATCTAAGAGATACTTTCTTGCGTCATCATTTGATATATGAGAAGGACCTTCCTTAATAGATGTCAGATACACTCCACCATAGCCCTTAACCCTGCCTTGGCTGCTCTACTGAAGGTGCGATTGTTTGATTTGCAGAAAGTGTACTCACTGGTAGTCGCAGATGAACTAATGGACTTGGTGCACTTATGTGGTCAGATTTTCCTGCCTCTTTAGCACTGAGGAATAAAGGCTGACTGCAACTCAGAATCTTCCACATCTCCTTTGCTGTACTGTACTGTATAACATACCTCCCAACTATATAGTCTGCTAATAAATTCAACTTTCATTGTCATTCTTTCTTCATCTGAATAATTCTTGACTTTTCTGGCCATCACTGCAGTTCTTGTATGATTATTTTTGTTTGTAAAATGTCGGGGATAGAGCAGAGTTCCAGGAGCTGGAAAAGACAGCCAGCGAGAGGGAGAATTAGCTGCTGATAACATCTCATCCATTCTGTAAGTAATTAGGCATTCCATTCCACACTGCTGGCAACTGCTAGCAGATGCTAGGTTGATTTCATCAGGTACATCATCAAGATTGAACAGTGTGCTTGAAACTGTCTAGCAGTGGTTTGTGCTGTAGTCTAGGATCATCATGTTTTCACTCCTTCATCTATGGCCTGACACTGTTGTCCTTAACTCTGCTGTGGGAAAAGTGTTTTGCTTAAGAAAAATATCCCATAGCAAAGAATTTAAAATGATGTTCTTCATTAAGTCAGTGTTACAGTATTTCTTACTTTTGGGACTTTTCCACTAAGTGTCCCATCTTTCCAGACAGCCTTCAAGAGCTCCTGGTCAATCTGCCTGGCACAGCATATGCTCACCTCAGAGCATGTCCTAGCATGCTGGGGTAATTAGGTGCATGCTTGCTCCATTCCCAGAAATTTCTTGCAACAGATTGATCGTGTATCCAGACATCTGTCAGTATTAATGTTGTATGTAGTCCTTTGCATCCATTATATCCAGCTCAGAGCTTGGACAAAACCAAACCATCACCCTGACCATCTTTAGGAAGTAGGCATTCATTCCTGGGCTTCAGTACGGGAGGGGGGTATTAGTTTTAATGGTTTGGCGTGGAAAAGGAGAGGGTACCCTTAAGGATGCGTCATATGGTCAGAGGGCCAGTGAGCAGAAGAGAAAACAGACTGGGAATAAAAATCTTCCATTTAAAGTCACCATACCTATGGTCTACAGTGTGAGTTCTTAGGACAAGTAAATGATTAACTATAAAAGTCATTAAACCATTAAGAAGAAACCCCTCATAAAGAGTTTGAAATGCCAAGAAGTAATCTGTTTAAGGTAAGTAGTTTACACAAAAATGTTCCCTACAGTGGTTCAGCAGCTACGTGTCAGACTGATAAGTCTGTCAAATGGCAGTGTGCCCATTCAGATTTTCTGTCAGGGGTTCCCAACGATCTTTTCTGAGTCCTTTAACAACTTCAGTACTGCATGCAAACATGTCCCCATAATCCAGTATGCCATTGACTATCCTCATATATTCTGTCAAAATTCCTTCCCATCTTCAATGTGTAGCCTATCTTTTCTAGCCATTGAATCCTGGTTTAAAATCCAGAGAAAATATTTATTCCTATTCCTTCCTAAAACATACGACCTGAACAGGACTGCTTTCACTGTTTCTCCTTAAATAACACAAAAATGGAAATTGTCCCGTACATAAAATATATTTGGGGTCATTGTGGATGACAACTTTAAATTCAGCTTGCACGTACATCAGACCATTAAAAAGACGTATCAGAAACTGGAGAGACTTCATAGATTCAGATACCCCCTCACAGACAGCTCCAAAAAAAAAAAAAAATTGGCATCTACCTTTCTCTTATCATCCCTCCTATAGGGCCTGCCAGTCTTGACAATTCAAGTGGCCACACTTAAATCTAAACTGGAACAATGCTACAGTAAAGTGACAAGGTTTACAACAAATCTGCCTTATAGATCACAGCACTGTATTACCTTAAAACAACTAAAGTGGCTTGAATTTCTTCATTACCTCAACTACTGTCAGCTAATCATGTCCCATAATGTAAGTCACAGTCCACAAAATTGGCCGACTCTAACAGTAATCATTCAGCATTATGCACAATAAAGACAGTTTCATTCATATAGCAAACTTATCAATATTCTCAAGTCAAACAGCTCAGCAGGACTAGATGCCTTATACTTTGCTTATGTCACTAAAATATGGAACTCTCAATCCTGCTGTCACTGAGGTTAATTTAATAACCCATTGACTTCAAAACAGAATCTTAAGACATACCGATCGGATTGCTTGCTTTGCTCTTGTTAAACCCGTGGGTAAACTCTCACAAGTTAAATGTAATTTCTGACTGACAGCTGTTTAAACTGGCATAAATGTTTTCAACTCTTATGATTCAAGTACCACTGATCTATCTCCAGTACCCCTGTATGAAGCCACTTTTACTCACTAATTTAACAGCTTTTGTTCCTCATTGTCTTTCTTAACACTCTTGCTTAATCTAAAATCCGTCCCCTTACCCTGTCGCTCATCTCCTATGTCTTAACACCCGCACTTCTCTCTCTCTCTCTCTCTCTCTCTGACACTCCGGTTCTCCTCAGTTCAACTCTAGCACTAGCAGGAAATAGCATATATCTAATACTATTTGTTCCACCACCACTTTCTCATGTAAGTACAGTATGTAATCCCTACTAAATCTTACACTTCTCTCCTGTGCTGTACTGTACAACAAACCTCCCCAACTACATGTCATACAGTCTACTAATAAATTAAACTTTCATTCTTAATCTTTCTTCATCTGAACAATTCTTGACTTTTCTGTCCATCACTGTAATTTTTGTATGATTATTTTTTATTTGTAAAATATCTGGTGTCTTGAATCCTATTCAATTTTTTTAACTGTGCATTTAATGTCATTCTATTTGGATTCATGATAGAGTTGTAGTTTGTGTGGATCTTTTCTCCCTGGTCCTCTGAAAAGGGGGGCTTCTGTCCAGTTGGACTTTCTTGGTAAACATATGGTAATAAATAAAGACTATTTAGCCAAAGTTGGAGTAAACTTTGTGTAGCAGATTGACTCCAGCATCAGTATTCCATGCAAGGCTAGTGACATAGCCATCAAAGTACTTTGAAACTTGAAAGGCAGTAACCTGTTTTTGACCCTGTTTGGTTTTAAAAACTAAATGGCTTTCATTCATAGCCCAGTAGTACCTTGGGTTTAAAAGCTGTAACTGTAGATTAGGTTGCTGCAGCTTTTCATAAAGTACCAGAGAATAGTTTATGCAAATTGTGGTACAGTAGGTGCAGTTTCTTAAATGCTGAATTTGTCTTGCATTCCTAACTGCTGCTTGGTTCTTTTGAAGTAGATTGTTATGCATTTTTTTTCCTAGATGGATGGTGGAGTAGAGTGCCTTGTAGAAATTCGTAGCATAGTTTCGGAATCGGATGTTTCTTCATTTGAAATCCAGCACAGTGGGTTTGTAAAGCAACTCTTGCTTTACTTGACATCCAGAAATGATAAAGACCTCGTCAGCAGGGATGTCCGATTAAGGCGATTTCTTCATGTTTTTTTTGGGTGTCCTGTAAGTATTTCACTTGATCTAAAAAAAATTTGGGGAAGGTGTCCTGCTAGTGTACAAGGTATATATTTGCATGTTTAATAAGTTTAAAACCTGTTATGTTTTTTTTTTTTTTCCAAAGGAGCAACATGGCGCAAAACATGCTTGCACAGTTGTAGTCTTTGACAAATAACTTCTGGTTGTAAGCTATTGTATTTATTCTGACATTGCATTTTTTCAGTTATAGCCTTTACAGGTAAGAGATTCTGCATGCTGTATGCTGCCAAGATGCATCACTGTTTAAGGTTTGTTGGATAGTGTTTTGCTATGCTTGGGATACTTGCTATATAAATTATCAGGGACTGAATAGTGTGATGGTTCAGAATACATTCATTTACCAGAAGGGGATGCTATGAATTTTGCATACCAAGTAGTTGACTAAAATTCTAGTCACTGAGGAAGGTCTTCAACATGTTCTTTCCTGCTGCTAAAAAGCAGATGCTGTATTATCTCTGATGTCCAAGTGCAAATGTGATTGTACTGCTTTGGTTTGGTTTTCCCAGGCTGTTGCCTGTATCAGTATTTGGGGCACAAGTCCAAAAACTGCAGTGATTTTAATTTATTCACACTTAATGTTTTATTTTGTGTATTTTTCATTTGATACCCTTGGGTTCTTATGTCTTCATTATATTGTTTGGAACTGGTCTCTTTAACCAGTTAATTGCAGGTGACATTGCTTATAGATGACCCCTGCCTGATCTGTAAGGCAAAACCAGTCCACCCACCCAGTTAACAATGTTTGTTTGATCTAGTGATGTTTGAAACTCTGTGCCAGGAATGTACCACTAGGAGAGCTAACACCAAATCAGGGAACAACAACGGGCGAACTTCAGAAATCTCAGGCTTCCACCACACCTTCCTACTGACTGCTGATTGGCAAGAGACAAGGAGGGAAATCAGCAGTCAGAGTAAAGATTTATTCAGTACCTTTCTTGCCATCCCACAAAGAAGTGGCTGTGAGGCTTTACAGGAGCAGCAATCAACCTCAGCCTTTGTTACTGAAGATAAGTCTCTACTGGGGAGTGTTTACAGATTTGTTAACCTTATAAGAGCAAATAGTGATTTAGTTTTAAGCTTTAAGATGTATTTCCCATGTAGGGAACCAGTCATTTTTTATAAATATCAGACGTTTCCTGTCTGGGACAGCTGTTTGTTAGCACCTAGCTAATTAATGTTTTGGTGGGATTTTTTTGAAGGCCAGGAACATACACATTAATTCAAAGGACTACTTCAATGGTAATAGTAGAGGGGGTGGTCTGTTTGGTCAATTGTGAGGCCTGCTGTAGTTTTTACATTGGAAAGACAGAAAGGACTATCAGAAAGCTGGTATACGAGCACCTGTATGATGTTTCCCATGTGAAGGACACCAATGCTTTATGTAGATTTTGTAAAGTTTGCCCTGAAAGTAAATTTGTATTTTTTTATACTTGAACAGGTGGTAAAGGACCCTAGGGGTGAACACTGGGAAGCTAAACTGGACTACAAAGTGTTGATCTGGCAACTGAAATTGGTTGCTGGAAAGCTACCTAGACTTAATGAAACAATAAGTGTTAACAGTGTACTTAAGATGAGGGCTGCCAAGCTATGACCAAACTTAATTTGTGAAACTTGCCTATGTTGTTGCATTAATTTTCTTATTCTCAGAAACATTTTAATGTAAAATGTTTTATTTTAAGGACTTGAATTAATTTTGGTTTGTTTTAAAAGTTTCAAAAGTTAAAGATCTGTTTTTAGGCAACTATTGAAATTACTGTTTTTTTTTATTTGTATAATATAAGTTGGCTATTGGGGTATGTGTTAACAAGGGGGGAATGTTGATTGGTTGCTTTGCGTATAAATTTGTTGTGTAATCAGCGACTATTGTTCTGATAAGTTTGGGAGATTACCCAGACGAAAGTGCTTAACATTGTAATTGTTTTTTGCCATTGGCTTTGTGAATTAAAACCAGTTTGTTTTTTTCTGCCTGTGATACTTTTGTGGTTCTTGATCCGTGAGGGGTTTCCCTGTTCTGACCAGCAGCTCATTCTCCTACCCGTCATTCAGTGTTGGAGCCCTTGGTTCCGTTGGTCTCCAATGCCAGAATTTCAAAGCCAATTGAGATGCCTCAAGTCTCCTCTGACTGTTTCCTCAGTGAGCTCGACCCTACTGTTCCGAGTGCGTCTCTGAACCGTACCTTTGAGGTTGGCTGCGTGTGGTTGACGTCAACTCTGAAGTTTTCAGAGCGCTCTCTCCCCCTCAGGGAGTCGGCCCTCGACAGCTCATTCCCCAACTCCTCCTCCTTCAGAGTGTGAGGTTCAGGCCCCTCAGGAGGTGTCTCCTTCAGTGGCTCCAGCCCCGAGGGCAACTGCTTCTGGAGAGTCGGAGCCCTTTTGCTTTCAAGGTGGTGGAGAGGGTTCTCTCCCACCCTGGGAGAGCCTCAGAACCCCCCCCCCACTTTTCTGGTCTGGTGCCTGAGGCCTCAAGTCTGCTCTGCAGACAGATGGGTCTAGAAAGCTTCCACAATCTCTACTGCAGATCCCAGAGAGTCTTCTGACACCTCCCCGGAGCGTCCCATCGAGGAGGTCCCCCAGAAGGGGGTTGTGTAAGAGAAGGTGCTTGGATTCTCCCTTGGAATCCCTTGCCACTTACACCGATTTTTGAGGAATTCGAAGGCTCCCCCAGGTCACCACACAACAAAGTTTCCTTTGGAGACATTCTAGAAATCCTGTGCCAGAGGGATGGCTGGTCTGCCCAAAACCCTTCCTTGTAGGAATCGGTTCTGTGGGAGGCTTTCGGGTCTGGCCCATCTAACACCTGGGTGTGTCACCCTGCCTGACCCCCTTATTGAGCTAGTATCAATTAGGGCATGGAAGGAGCCTGGTATAGTAGAGCTGATCCCCAAGTGGGTGGGCAAGATTTCGAGTACCCCTTCGGACAATACTTTTTGGACTGAGTGTTCTGGTTGATGCTGTGGTTGTCGCTGCAACTAACAAGGAGCTCGCACAAGAGAGCTCTTCTGTCCACCCTCCCAACAGAGAATTGCAAGCATTACACAGATTTGGGAAAAGAGTTTATGTCCCTTCCAAGTTTACCTTGAGGCCATTGAGCTACTTTTCACATTTTACAAGGCTACAAAGGGATCTGGAGAAGGAACTTTCTAGCTCGTCCCCTGGGTCCTTGTCTGCAGAGGAACAGAAGACCTTTTTCTCCAGACTGATCACTCTCCAATCACTGGCAGATGTGTCCATGAAGTTGATATCTCACACCATAGAGGCTACCTCAAGGCGGCCGGTTCTAGCATTGGCATAAGGCACCATGCCTGGATGAGTCTGTGTGACGTCGCAGAGCCCTTCCAACAGTCCTTTGTCAAAGCCCCATTTGACAGCTCCACCTTGTTTGGGCCTACAGTTCATGACCCACACTCCCGCAGCGAAAAGGATGGAAAGACCCTGTCTGCCATCGGGATAATTTTTTCTACCCCACAAAAGTCCTTTTCTAGGAACCAGTGTTGGAGTAAAAAGATGTGGTTTGGTAAGTCAGGGGGTCCCTTTCAGGTTGTGCAGGAAGATTTTTCCCCCAGGGGCAGAGGAAGGAACAACCAGAATGGAAAACACTGCTCACATGGCCAAGGGGGGGTCCACAGAACCAAGGCTTATGAGAAACCTTGTCAGACTGAGCCTTCAGCATTCCTGAATGGTTGCCCGGCTTATGTCCTCTGGGGGCAGTTGGAGTGGTGCTTCTCCTTGCACCTAGCAGCCTGCAAGGCCATCACAAATGATCACTAGGTGCTAAGGATTGTATCCATAGGATACTACATTCTCTTTTTAGAAATTCCCAAAAATAGAAATTGCCTCCCTGATGTTCTACCCAGTCAGAGGGAGGATGTGGCCTTAGAAATAGAGAAACTATTAAGCAAGAGAGTCATCTAAAAGGTCCCCCCGATCAAGTCGGAACGGGAGTTTACTCCAGGTTTTTAGTGTTCCAAATAACAGGGGACCTACAGCCGATTCTGGATTTGACCATCTTGAACAAGTTGGTGAAACACACGAAGTTCAAGGTGGTCACAATTCAGTCCATCTTACCTCCTCTGAAGATGAACGATTGGATGTGCTCTGTGGATCTGAAGGACGTGTACTACCACACAAAGATGGACAGATGCTCCAGGTAATGTCTGCTTTTCAGATTAGGAGCCAGTCACTACCAATTCAGATCACTCCTGTTTGGCCTCACCACAGCCTGCAGGGTATTCACCAAACGTTCGGCAGTGGTGGCAACTCACCTCAAACTACAAGGTTTCCAGATTTTTCCTTATCTGTTCGATTGGCTTCTGACTGCGTCAGCTGAGCACCTACTGATTCAGGCCAGGGATTAACTTTTATATCTGGCCCCTCTTCCAGAAATCACAATCGGTATTCAGCAGTCTCTGCTACAACCAGTTCACATTATAGACTTTATTGGAGCGTGTGTGGACACAAGGGTATCTCAAGCCTTTCTAAGTATGGAGAGAATTAAGAATCTGAGACTTCTGGTCAGACAGATTCTGAGCATCCCAACACCTCTGGTCAGCTTGATTCTCAGACTGTTGTGCTTTATGGCTGCTACTGTAACAACTATGTCTAATTTGTACCTACACATGCGGATCCTGCAGTGGATTTTAGCATCCAGTGGGGTCTCTTCATAGGAATCCCTTGAATTTCCCCATCAAACTCTCCCGAGTATGCAATGATTCACTGCTTTGGTGGCTTCACTCCGCCGACATTTTTTAAGGATGGACATTCATCCTTCCTCCCCAAAACACCATGGTGACCATGGATGCCTCCCAGATGGGGGCACTTTTTGGGTTGGACGGTTCTAGGCACATGGACACCTAGGAGACCAACTTGCATATCAGTGTGCTGAAGGTGAGGGCGGTTCTACTAGTGTTGCTAGATCTTCACAGCCTACTACCTGTCGCGACTATTGCTATGCAGACAATATGTCTGTGGTGTGCTACATCAACAAACAGGGGAACTAGGTCCTACCCCGTATGTCAGGAAGCAGTGAGGGTGTGGCAGTGGGAAATCTCTACCAACAGCTTTCTGATAGCAATGCACATTCTGGGAGAGTCCAGCATATTAGCAGACAGGCTTAGCCAAGTGTTACTCATGCCTCACGAATGGTCTTTGAATCTGTCCGTTTCAAAACTGATCTTCCAGAATTGGGGTCAACCTTGCTGCAGTCTGTTTGCATCCCCTCTCAACAACAAATGCAGCAGGTATTTTCCCTTGATTCCTTCTCAGGAACAGTCAACCAGAGGCGCTGTAGTCTATGCTTGGCCTCCTGGTCTTCTCTACGCCCTCCTCTGCCATTAATTCCCAGGTTTTTACAGAAGGCTCTCAGGTTGAAGAGCAAAGTAATCCTCATTGCTCTTTTCCGGCCACAACAAACCTGGTTCACCTTTCTTTGGTTTGGTTTCATCATTTGGTATGTCCACTGTTGAGGTTAAAGCTGATTCCAGTCCTTCATTCCCATCCGTCAGGACATCCCCAGCCTAACCTTCACGGTTTAAAGCCAACCGCATGGCTTCTCCAATTCCAGTGATAGCAAGATATCCCAGGCTTTCTTCCCCTGTCCAATGGATTCCGATGTCATCCCTTAGGTCTTCAACTTGTAGAATTTATAAAAGTAGATGAAAAAGGTTTTCCATTTGGGCACAGCAGAAGCAGGTAGACCCTTTTACGGTTCCTGTTGTGATCGTTTTGGATTTTTTGGCTTCCCTCTTCCATGATGGCACTAGCTATTCTACCATCAAGGTCCAGGTATTAGTGGTTTCCAGTTTTCATTTAGGCTTGGACTCTTCCCCCTGGCATCTTCAAAACTTTGTAAAACCTTCCTTAGAGGTACTTGTTTGCTTCATCCACCAATCAAAGACCCTACCCCTTCGTGGGACCGGATTGTGGTTCTGCAAGCATTGGTTCATCCTCCTCTTGAGCCAGCGGCTACAGTTGACTTAAAACTTCTGTTGTGGAAGACCGTTTTTCTAGAGGCTGTCACCTCTGCAAAAAGTGTGTCCAGATTTCAAGCTGTTTCCTCTAAATTCCCATACTTATTTTTTTATTACGACATTGTAACTCTACATATGAATCCGGCCTTTTTGGCCAAGGTAGCCAGGGAGGGGAACATTAATCGGTCTCTTACTCTTCCATCTTTTTCCCTAATTATCAGAATAAAGGGGAGTACATTCTTCATCTGCTGGATGTACACAGGCAGTTAAGTTTCTACTTGGTCAGAACCAAATCCTTTCTCTAAGGAAAAAAGAGAGGAAAATCCATTACAAAGGTTACTCTGTCTCGATTGTTGAAAGACTGTATTTCCTTTGTACATTTTGTCAGAAATATTCCATTGCCAGGTCCTTTTAAAGCTCATTCTACAAGGTCTTTGGTGACTTCTCAAGCCTTCTGGTCCAGGGTTTCCGTTGAAGATATTTGTGCTGCAGCTACCTGATCAAGTCCTCATACGTTTGTCTCGCCTTATAAGTTGAATATTATATCCAGAAGCAGGTTGCCTTTGGCTCTGCCATACTCCGGAATATCCTTCCATAAGAGCCGCCCGGGGTTTTTCAGTAGCTGGGGTCTCTGTCCCACAGGTTAATGGAAATGAAGATGACAGCATCAGATAAAGAAATTATGTCTTACCATAACATTCTGTCTGTGTTGTCCATCTTCATTTTCATTAATCATCCTTCCCCCTTCCAGTATTTGGAAGACCTCTGTTCCTTCGGGTTGAGCTCCTGATTTTTTCTCTCAGGGTCTTGGATGATTGCTATTTTTATAGGATAAAATATTTTTGGTTTCTGTATTTGGGGCAAACTCAATCTGAGGTAGTGTGGCGGCGTAGGGCATTATGGGTAGAGGGGAGGAGCTCAAGTCTGGAATCTGAAGCTTGGAGAGTGGTCAGTTGGTTCCAAGGGTTGGAATAGACCCCACAGGTTAATGAAAATGAAGATGGACAACACAGATGGAATGTTATACTATGAAATAACTTATTTTTCCCACAAAGGCAGATAGACTTTATAGAGTTCCTGAAACTAACAAATATTTATTCTCTCATCTTGTCTGATGCAGCTTCAATTTCTACATCTTTACTAGTTTCTACAGATCTTTGTTGTTTTAGCAAAGAAGACAAGATATTGAACACATTTTTTAAGGGATTACTTTCTTTCACTTTGGTGTACAGAATTATTAACTATCATGCACAAAACGTGTACTTCTGTTTTGTGCAGATAATTTAAGAGAATTATCTGCGTCATTTCCTTCAGAAGGTAGTTCCTGTCTAAATCTCATTTTTTTTTCTTTTTAAAACATAATTTGAAAAGTGCATATGATTGTGCAGATATTGCTACGATGTTTTTTTTTTAAACAGTCATCTTTTTTGAGTCCTCACTTATAAGCAATCATACATATATATATATATATATATATATATATATATATATATATATATATATAAATGAAAACAAACCATATTTGGCATATTTTCACTTGCAAACATTGTACATCACTTATCCGTACAGTCATTGTTAGTCAAACATTACATTGCTTATTCAATTCCTGCCTTTCCTTAAACCTCATTCCTCCTCTAAGACATTATTCTGCATGTGTTGTTCCCACAGATGTCCTTCCATTTCAGTGTTGCAGTATTTATTATATTAGGGATGGCCTGATGTCTGGCCATTATACCACAGCCTTTAGTTTGCTTTAAGGTTATGCTGTACGTCACACGTATGCTCCTCGTGTAATGTAGGGCATAAGGGTGATGTCCAGACGTACCATTCTCAGAACGTCTTTGCCACCAGTCCAAATGCCAGCTCTTGATAATCTGTCTGAACAGCCATTCTGTTGCTGGTTCACCAAACCTTTGTAGATAAGTGCCCCATTGGGGTTCTTTTTACTTATATTTCTTTTATTGTTGCATGTGGGGTTTCATGTCATCCAAGAAGGGTAAATGCCAGTGTGGGAGAACAATTTCCCATAAAGACTGCCACGAACATTGTCTGTTTTGCCTTTGTGCCTCGCATGACTATGCGTTCCATCTGTCAGGCCTTTATACCTAAAACTCTTTGTAGTAAACTATCTTCTTTGGCATTTTCTCTTGAAAGCCAGGGTGTTAAGCTTCTTGCAAGAGATGTGATGGAGGGACTTTTGCTCCGTGGGACAACTGTCAGTGAAGAAGGCGGCCAAGAAGTCTAGGCTGGCATCTTCAGCTGTTCAGATGTTTCTCCCAAGGTGAGTGAATGCCCAGAAGTTCGCCCGGATCTTTGGATTTCTCTGCCTCAGCTGGGTTGGAGGCCGACAGGGATTCGACTTAAAGCATGTCTGAGGAGGCATTGCAGGCATGCGTTTGAGATGTTTGGGGAACCACGTCTGATTATCTGCAGGGGGGCTTAGGGATGTTCCCCAAATTTTTAGTCTGAGAAGTCCCTGCTTCCATTATTGAATCCCGTCCTGGGTCAGAGCTTTCCAGATTTTATAAGGCGGATGTCCCATTGAAGAAAAAGCAAAAAACTAAACTTAATACTCCTGCCCCTGTTGATCCACAGAGTGAATGTCAGGCCTTCACTCACTGCCTGTTTAGTGCTTTGATGGCATTCAAACTACCTCAAGGAGTTTCTGTTCCAGACCCCCCCCCCCCCCCCCCGGTCACCTTCTCCCTTAAAAAGACCGAGAGAACAGGATTTCTTTGAGAGGAGGAGCTGGATGAGGATGAGGAATCCCTTGCTTGCTCTTCTCAGATTTCCTTTCCTTTGGATTATGGTTCAGAGGAAGAGGAATACACCAGTCTTGATACTCCCTTTGAAGAAGTTTCTTTTGGGGCATAATTTCCAGAATGACAGAGTTCTTCAAATGGGGATTGTGCTCAGGTTTCTGAAGTTCATAAAAGATATTTGTTACTGTAGATAGTTTCTCCTAAATCTTCTGCTGTGCCTCCTGTTTTGGCTGCCTTGTTGGATGCATTTTCGAATGCATCTAAGATTCCATACTCTCAGCCCCTTACTCCCAAGAAACCTGATAAATTCTATAGGGTGCCTGAGGACTGTACGTTTTTGTATAGATGTCCTTCTGCTGACCCCTTGGTGGTGTCTGTAGCTTCTGACAAGCCCTCTCAATTGCTTCCCTCTTTCAAGTTACTGCACTTTGATAAAGATAGCAAGACCACGGAAAGGTTAGGCAAGAATGTTTATCCCTCTGCTACCTTGGCTTTTAGACATGTTAATTATCAGGCCCATATGTCCAGGTGTTTGTTGGGTCTTCTATCCCAGGCCTGTTGGGTTATTTCTGATCTTCCAGATTCTGAGGGTAAAACTTCTGCCCTTTCCCTATTAGGGACATCTTCCCAGGTGGCATGCCATTCCATCAGGTGTAGTTATACAGCAGATGCTTCTTCTAGGGCTGCTGCTGTTGGGTCATTGATGAGGTATTCTTGGCTTTTTCTTCAACCTTTGCCTAGTGATATTAAGGCTAAGTTGATGGATGCTCCTCTTGATAAACACTTGTTTGATTAAGCTGTTGCTGCTATGTTTAAGTTTCTTCAGGATAAGGGCAAGGTTTTATAGGAACTTAAACATGTGTATCCTGTCCCTAAATTTCAGAGAAACTGCCCCAATAAGCCAGCCTTTGTTCACAGGCAATCTCACCCACCTTCCAAGGGTAAATAAAAAGGGTTGCAAACAGGCTCTTCCTGCTAAGGCAGCTCGGACTTATGTTCCTCAGAAGTCTGCTTTTTCCAGATTACCAGGTGCTGTCTGACTATCCTATTCTTCCCAGTCACTTTCCTCTTTCTCTTTGCTTGTCTTTCTGTCTTGCTGTTTTGATGCAGATTACTCAGGATACCTGGATCCTGTCCATTTTTGTTTGGAAATCCCTTTCCCCTTTTATGGGTAGTCCTCAGCCCGCACAGGAACAAGTCTCCTGGTTTTCACAGGTGCTTCAGGGCCTTTTGACTCAGGGTACTCAAGAGGTGATAACGAAAACAACAAATGGCACCAAACAACTAAAACCAGAAAATAAAAAATCCAAACAATGGCATATAGAGACCAAAGTTTAATGCCCTATTACACATAAGGCTTCATCAGAGTCATTTAACAATTAAAACCTGACATATTTATATAGCAGTAAGACATTAAAGACCAATCACGTAGAACAATTTGAATCCTGAACAGCCAACCAGATTCTAAAGCCACATTTGAGTTTGCATGTTTACTGACACAAATATATATTTGTGTACAATAAAATATACATAACAAACCACAAAACCAATATATTTATTAAAAATAAAAATAAAATATTAAATGTTATTAAAAGTCATTCCTCAAATCACACTAAATTTCTGTTTTAAAATGGAGAAGAGAGTAATATTGTCATTTAAACCTGTTGGAGACATGGCATTTAATCTTAATTGCCATCTGACCTCCTTGGCTTCCACCTCCAACTTATCATTCCTTTACTTTCTTGGGGATAAACCCTACCTATCTTGGAATAGGTATTTTTTCTATGAATATTACTTATAAGTGTCCCCTCATTGTCAACCTTAGCGAGATGGATATCAAGAAAGTCAGTTTGGTGGGCATGCCAGTGACTAGTAAATTTAAAATAAGATGTTGAATTATTCAAATAGTCAAGAAAATCACCTGCTTCATCTTCACCACTGTGCCATAAAATCAGGATATCATCCAAAAATCTATTGTACAGAAAAATCTTAGACATAAAAGGGGATTGAAATATATATGTTTCCTCCCAGGCAAGGAGGACCAGGTTGGCAAAAACAGGGGCGTCAAATTGCAGGTGTTGCCATGGGGGTGATTTGAAATTCGTTACTAATGGGCTTGAATTTGCTATCAACCAACTTTGTACATGCATATGTGATGGATCTCCTTCCATCCACAACTGGTCTAAAAGGTGGATTACTTATACTTTTATAAATTTTAGGAGATCCAAACAACACTGGAGTTAAAGGAACAGGCATAGATAAGTAGTGATAAATATCATGTCTCTACTATTTTTAATTAAAGATCATTTAATATGTCTTTCACTTTTTTATGTGCAATATTAACTTCATTTACACCAACTTTAACATACTTATCTCCTTGTAACAACATAGCCATTCTATTAGTGTACTCGTCCTCATCCATAAAGACGAGTCCACCACCTTTATCAGGCTTCATTATTCTTTTTACATGCTTTTAACAGCTCAGTAAATCCCAGTTTCTCTGACAATTTTGGGATATACACGTCTTTTATTGAGAGCTGTCTCGCAAATACACTAATATGTTAAGAGAGTTTCTTGTACTGGTGGATTAAAAGGGATGGCAACTTTCAACTGATTGTGCAAAGTAGTATTAGTCCCAAACAACACTGCTAGATTTATTTTTCGGATAAACAACTTAAGATCAGTCACTGTCCTAGCCAAATTGGCTCTATGATCAGGGATAAATGTTAGCCCTTTTGCCATTGCGTCAACCATGTCTTTAGTAACGCATACAGAAGAAAAATTATATACTTTAAAATCTCCTGTAGAGCTAACAGTTACTGTTATTTTACCTCTTCTGATTGTGATTCTTGTTTCTCCATTTCTGGCCCCCGTTCTTCTGTACGGACTGCTGATTCCTCTGGTTCCTGGCTCCTTGAAAATCCTGTCTGGAACCAGCTTCTTCATTATGGAAAACCATTCTGTGTGTGCTGATTGTTACAGATCCTTTCACTACGCCTAGGAAATAATGCCTGATTATGTTCGTCATCGTCGCTTAGCTCAAAGGCATCTTCATGTGGGCGTTCCCCACTGTTGGTTGTTACAGCAACATATGTATTAGCTTGTACATCCGTTTTAATCAGATTGTTGTTAGGAACACGATAAGCCATTCCATTAGAGTAATCCGTAATGTTTCTCATGTTTTTTTTCTTTTTAATTTCCACATATCTATTTATAACATGATCTATACTGGTAAAGATACGAATATAATCATACTTATACCTTGAAAAATCATTGTCATTGGTAATTTCGTGTTCTAAAACTTCCAATTAATTCTGTAATACTTCCACTTGTGCAGAATAGTTTTTGATAAGCAAGGGTTTGATTTTTTAGACATGCCGTGGTGGTGGTGCTGCGGTAGCATTGTCGCCTCACAGTAAGACGCTGTCCGGTTCGATTCTCAGCTAGAGCATCTTCTGCGTGGAGACATGCGTGAATGGGCGTACCTTCGTTGAAGGTTGTGCGTCAGGGCTGGTAACTCGGCATGTAAAAATCAACTACCAATCATTAGCGGACCGGAGTTCCACTGTGGCGACCCCTAACCGGGAAAAGCCGAAAGACACAACTTATAAAATAAGCTGAGAAGTTCTCCATGAAAAGGTGATTTATAAATTAACCCCATCGGATAGCGCCATTGCCTCAATCCTTTGGGTATGATCTTCTTAAGGAGACATGCTTGGAAATACCCAATTTCCAATTGCAGTTTACGACACTAATAAATTTTGATCAAACAGCTTTTGATACCAAACTCAAGCCCATTATTAGTAACGAATTTCAAATCTGCAAATACTCGTGGAATTTTTTGGAAAATATTAATAAGTTGGAATATAACAATGATTTTAGTTTCTTACTAGTAAAAGGAAATCCAGTTGTCTCAAGCAGAACTCTATTTAAACGTAAAAAAGTTTATTTTACAACTTAAAACACTTTGTCACCCTATATAGGGTAACTTCCTCAGAAATAAAAAACTGAAACAAAGTAACCGTCTTTAAACTAACCCGCACTAGTCATCACATGACAAGATAAGCTAATCATCACAATAATCCATTTAAACATGTGATCAGTGATTAAACAGTGTTTTACCTGATAAAATCTTGTTAATAATTCAGTACATACGAATTAAAAACTGATTCTAAATAAAAGTCTGCGTTATTACAACATGTTTAAGTAGTATCAATTGTGATACACAAAAGTTTTCACCTACTTGAACTTCTTAACTTTAACAAGCAAGAAATGTTGCAATTTTCATTTAAACCTGGATATGACAAAGCATTTAGAACCAGTTGCCATTCTAACTCACGTTCCTCAAGTAGTAAACCAATAGGGCCACCTCTAATATCTAGCATAACCTGGTCAATAGCTTTAAAGCAAAACTTTTTTTACGTTTAAATAGACTTCTGCTTGAGACAACTGGATTTCCTTTTACTAGTTTGTTGCTTGTTGTATTTGCCTTGACTCGATTTGTGTGATTTTAGTTTCTTGACAGTTGATATTATAGATCTTTATACTGACATCCCTCAAACGACAGGTTTAGAATGGGTTAGAGAATTGCTTATTTTACATGGTATTGAACACAATTAAATCAATTTGATAGAGACAATGCTTGATGTAGTTTTGTCTAATAATTTTATGTTGTTTAAAAAGCAACTTTACCTAAAAATACAGGTGTAGCGATGGGGTCCCCTTGTGGGGCTCTTTCGCTAACTGTGTAATGGCTTTTTGGGAAAGGCAATACCTCTTTTAATAACATTTTATTTAAAGAAAACACTGTCTGGTATACTAGATACCAAGACAATATGTTTTTTATTTGGAAGGGAATGAAAGAATCAGCAGTAGCCTTTGTTGCAGCAGTTTCAGAGTTAACACAATTTTTGAGGTTTATATATCAGTTCGAACATAATTCCATCAATTTTTTAGATGTAAAAATAACTAAGGATAGACTGAATAAAAGATATAAAGCAACCATTTTCAGGAAGCCCACCTACTCTGTGTTCTTGCATTTTAGTAGCAATCACCCTTCATCAGAAAAGAGCGGTGATAAAAGACCATGAACTACAGAACGAACTGGCACCCCACCTAAGTACCATGTTCAGTCATAGCCTCACCTCAGGCTATGTGCCCACTGAATGGCGCACAGCGACAGTTATTCCACTCCACAAAGGGGGAGCTACTACAGACCCCGGAAACTACCGCCCCATTAGCCTAACGAGCCTGGTCTGCAAGGCTATGGAGCGTATCATCATGGAACTTATAAACAATGACATTGGTAATTTCCAAACTCAGGACCCCACCCAGTTCGGGTTTGTAAAAGGCAGATCATGTCTCCTAAACCTGATAGACTTCTTTGAAGCAGTCACCAAAGCCATAGATGAGGGTAAGGTGGTTCACACAGCCTATCTAGATCGCGCCAAGGCTTTTGACACCGTCCCCCACTCTGGAATTGTAGATAAACTCACTAAACTAGGTATAAATCCCTGTCACAAGATGGGTTGCCAACTGGCTCACTGACTGAACCCACACTGTGAAAGTAGCAGACTCCAAATCCAGCTTCAGACCAGTGACAAGTGGAGTACCACAGGGTTCACTCCTGGGTCCTCTCCTGTTTGGTATCTACTTCTCTGAAGTACAGGCCAACACAGAAGGTCTTTGGCTAACAAAGTTCGCAGATGAATGCAAACTAGGAGCCATAATCAAAACTCCAAAAGATGTGGACATCCTACAAAAGGGCCTTGCTGAGACAGATGCCTGGTGTCAAAGCCATGGCCTCAAGCTCAATGCCAAAAAGTGCATTGTCATTCCCTTTGGTAAAAACTCAGTACCCATGAACTACCACATAGGTGGTAGTCTGCTTAACACTGAAAGTGTGATAAGAGACCTTGGGACACAGGTGGACAGTAGTCTCTCCTTTGATAATCACATCACCACAGTAGTCAGGAAATCCTTCTATGTGGCACGCCTCATCACAAAAGGTTTCTCATCCAGGAAAAAAAGAGGTCATTGTTCCCCTCTACTCATCACTCATTAGACCCATTATAGAGTACAATGCCCCTTTTGGTATGTACCTCGCAAGATATCTACAACAACTGGAAAGGCCACAGAAATACCTCACAAAGAGGATTACCGGCCTCAAAGAGATGCCCTATGCAGACCGTCTCAAAAAACTGCAGCTTTACTCCGTTGCATATCGCCTACTCAGAGGCAATCTCTGCCTAACACACAAAGCTATGTCAAACCCAGATCTTTTAGACATGCTCCACTTAAAGAAATCCCAATCCCTACTAGCTACATGCTCTAGGGACCTAAACCCCATCACCACAATAAACAGAACATGCTGGAGGGATAGATTCCTGTCCCAGAGACTTCCCATACTCTGGAACAAACTACCTATCTATATCAAACAAAGCTCCTCATTAGCACTCTTCAAGAAAAATCTTGATGATTGGATGGGAGATAGGAAATTCACCCCTGGGATCACCTATGTGGCTCTGCTCGACAGTGGCACAGGAAAATAATTTTCTTGGGTGTCGAAAGCCAGGGTACCTTTGGCTAGGCTTATATAGGCCCTAGGGCCAATAGCCTAGTACCTACCTATGAACCAACTGGTAAGAGCATCCAGGATGGTCTCATTAGATGAAGACTTTCTTTTTGAGTGTAACAACTTAGAGTATGTTTAGTAAGAGGGGATATCCTACCGCCCTTTTTGAACAAATACTTTTAGTAGTAAAAAGGAATAATGGACATTTTAAACCCATTTTACAAAAAGGGTATTTGGCAGAGGGGTGTGAACCTCGAGAAGAAGAGCAAATTAGTTTCTCACATCAGGAGTTTCATATGAGTTATATAATGACCTTTTCTATAGATGCCAATGAAATAAGACATATTCTCAATAAGAACTGAGCACTCCTATTGGAAGATTCTAATATTAGGAAAAAAGTAGGGGATAACCCACATGTAGTTTATAGGAAAGGTCTTAATCTTAAAGCTTTGCTAGAAAAGAAAACTAGTAAGACTTAGTCAAATTGGGCTATGAAAAAATGTGGTAGGTGCCAACAATGCCAACACATCATGCTAGGTAATAGGTTCACCTTAAAAGAAAGGGAATGTTACATTAATGGGAAATATAGTTGTGACACAGTTGGGGTGGTGTATATTGCATTATGCCAGCTGTGTCCAAGTTTCTGTACTGGCAAAACAGAAACAGCCTTTAAACAAAGGCTATACGAACATCAGTACCATATTAGTAAGGGGACTACTACTAATGCATTAGCAAGACACATACTGGAATTTCCATCACATAAATTCAAGTACGCTGTAGTTGAATGTGTTGACGAAGATATAAGAGGAGGCCCTTGGCAACTAAAATTAAAAGAAAAGGAGCTGATTTGGCAAATTAAGACCAATGCATATATGTTCCCAGGTCTTAATGAGTACAGTTCCATTAAATGTATTCTTAAATTGATAGCCTTAGATAGGTGAAGTTTCTTAATTTAATTTGTTTTTCATATATATATATATATATATATATATATATATATATATATATATATATGAATTTGGACAGAATATTGTTGCCAATTCTTCGCAAAGTTTATTTTATATTCTATTATTTATATATATATATATATATATATATATATATATATATATATATATATATATATATATATATGTATGTATGACGGCTTTAAGAATGTTAATGTAATGTTTTAAAAATATTTATGTTTTGATAAAGTGTCTTAGTTTAAGGACTTTGAATGTATTATGAATAATTATGGCTTATCTTTAAGTAATAGTAGAATGTTTCTTTAAATAATTCAAATGTAATAGGTGATTAACTTAATTGTATATAAGCATAGTATCTTGAGTTAGTAACTTGTCTGAAGAAGTGCAAGCATTGGGTTTGCACGAAAGCGCTTACATTAATAAATAGTTTGGGGTTTTACAGCTAGCTATCCTGTTTGGTTTTTGGTTTACATTTAATATTTTATTTTATTTTTATTTTTAACACGCATATTGGTTTTGTGGTTTGTTATGTATATTTTATTGTACACAGATATATATTCGTTGTGTCACTAAACATGCAAACTCAAATGAGGCTATAGAATCTGGTTGGTTATTCAGGATTCAAATTGATGTCCTCCTATTCCTGTGTTGCAGTATTCTAGTTGTGGGTTGTTCTGCCCTCAGACGACTCGTACGTCTGCTCCTATACAAAAGCTTCAGCTTGGCTGTTGCAGCATGTGTGGGACATCAGACGTAAGGCCGTAAGCCAGACACCTTAAATGTGACATCTCCACACACAATCCTCAGACCTTTTCAGCCACTGACCTACGCATCTTATAATCGCTCCTTCTCAAATGTCGCATCAATAAAGCTAAGTACCCCTTTGGGTTGTTGTTTTTCCTTGTTTAGCTGATTATTACTTAGGCTTGGTTGTTGTAGCCTTTAGCTGATGTCAGGTAAAAAGGGAAAGTGCCAATGTGGGCACCAGATACCCCATAAGGATGCCCATGATAGGTGTGTTTTTTTGCTTAGGCTGGGAGCACGACCATTCCGTCTGCTCAATTTGTCAATCATTTGTGCCTAAGACCCTGCTCAGCCATTTGGCCGCTTTAAACCTCTACCTAGAAAACCAGCACCTTAAACGGTTGGCCCTAAGAATGCATCCCGCTTCAGAGGCCGCATCCGAACCTCCCCGCAAGAAAGCCAACATTCCTAGGCCTTCCCCACCTGCCGCTTCGTTACCAGACGCCCCGCCAACTGCCAGTCTAGGAGTTGAGGAGCGCCCGGTGGATCCATCGACTTCAACAATGTCCTTTGAGGAAGCTGTTGCACAGCCGATGACCGGCACATCCTCGGAACTTACTCAGACACTGACTACAGTTGATGTCGTGGGGGAACCAAACTCTGTAGTACCTCTGACCGGGATCCAGACTTCTGAAATGGTGGTCTCTAAACCTGACTCCAGGCCGGTTCCTACTTCCACCCCGGCCAAAAAGAAGCAAAAAACCAAAAATACCTCCTCCTCTGCAGAAGCCCTACCAGATTGGCAGGCCTTCAGTTCCTCTCTCATACAGTCCTTTATGGCCCTTAGGCCTTCAGCCTCAACCTCCTCTACTATGCCTTTACTCAGCCCTAGGCCTGCTTCTGCCTCTTCCCTCCAACCCATGACCACTCAGGTTAGGGAGGAAAAGCATGAGTCTTCCTTTTCTTCCTCAGAGGACTCTATTTCATATACATCCCAGATTGTTTCTCCTCAGGAGTACTATTCTCCCGATGAGGAATCTGTTGAAGGGGATTCTCCCGCTGAGGATATTACCTTTGGTGAGACCATCACCAAGATGAAAGATTACTTCAAATGGGATACTTCACAAATGACTGACACCCAAAAGAGGTACTTTGAGCTGCTTCAAGTAGAATCCCCCTCCGCTTCAGCTGTCCCTCTGGTTCTGCCATCCTACTTGCATGCCTTTAATTCAGCTTCTAAGGCTTCAGACTCTCAGCCACCTGCCCCTAAGCACCCTGACCGCTTCTATAAAGTGCCAGAGGAGAAAAAAATTCTTAGTTAAACCACCCTTGGCAGTCCCAGCTGTAATTGCCACCGCCCATAATAAACAGTCTAGATTGCTTCCTTCCACCTCCCTTCTACCCACGGATAAAGGTAGCAAATCTATGGATAGGATTGGCAAGAAGGAATACACATCCTCCACATTGGCTTTCAGAGCCACTAATTATCAAACCCACATGACTAAAGTATGCTCTAGACTTAGTATGTGAAGCCTCCTCCATGCTGGCTTCTATTCCTGACAGTCCCATTAAGGCTGACATTTCCTCCAAACTGTCCTTGGCTCAGCAAGTAGCAAGGCACTCCATTAGATGCACACTCCATTAGATGCAGCTACGATGCTGCAGAAGCATCTGCCCGCTCTGCAGCATCTGCTTCAGTCCTCAGGAGATGCTCCTGGCTCAGACTCCAGAATCTCCCAGAAGACTTCAAGTCCAAGATCTTTGATGCTCCCCTGGACGACACTTTCCTTTTTGGAAAACAATCTGCAGACCTCTTTAAGAATCTTCAGGAAAAAAGTAAAGAATTGCAGGACATCAAACATCTGCTGGTGCCCCCCATTCCCAAGTATTATAGGAACTACCCTGTCAAAACCACCTTTGTAAGGCGTATCCCTCCCCAGCCAGCTGCTGCTTCTTCCTGATCTAGAAGAGGGGCAAGAAGACCTACCACATCCAGACCTACTGCACCACCTCCTCAGCCCAGGCAATACTTTCAGGACAGAGGAGGTCCCAATAATGCATGACTGCCTTGCCCACCTACCACTTTCTGCACGCTTTCCCCACTGCCTTCCCTTCTGGCAAACCATTACCACGGACTAGTGGGTCCTATCCATTATCCAGAAAGGGTACTTCCTATCCTGGAAAGAAAAACCACCCAAGATAGGCATTCCATTCCCCCAAAAAAACAACTTAATCTTCTTCCACAAGTTTTGTCAGACCTGCTAAAGCTAGGCACCATAGAACCTGTCTCCTCAGGGCAGGAAGGAAAGGGATATTCTACTCCTGTCTCTTCCTAGTTCCCAAAAAAGATGGCCCCTGGAGACCAGTCTTGGATCTCTCCTTTCTAAATCTCCACCTACAGGTATTCTCCTTCAAAATGCTGTCACTTCCCACTCTGCTGCCACTAATTCCAGCCAAGGCCTTTATGGCCTTACCCTACACATACCCATCAGGACTTCCCACAAACAATTCCTGCGTTTCTCTGGGTCTTCCTCACATTACCAGTTTACTGCTTTGCCCTTTGGTTTGTCCACTGCCCCCCCCCCCGAGTGTTTATAAAGTGCCTAGCCCCAGCCATTGCCTTCTGCAGAACTCAGGGAATCCAGATTTACCCATATTTGGATGACATCCTAATACTAGCAGAGTCAACAGATACCCTCTCAAGGCATCTGCACTTCACCATATCCCTTCTGCAAAATCTAGGGTTCACCATCAACCTCCCAGAGTCCTCATTGAACCCAGACGAGGACAAGATTTTCCTAGGCTGCAGAATCAGAACGGACAAAATGAAGGCCTTTCTCTCACAGGACACGTTTTTGTCCCTGACTTCCCACTTCAGGGAAATCCTACACTCCCAGAAGGTGATGGCAAGGCAATTTCTTCGTCTCCTAGGTTTAATGGCAACAACCAATCCCCATGCTTCCGCTGGCCAGAATGCACATGCACAAGCTACAGTAGTGCCTCAAAAACATTTGACACAAGACAGAGGAACTCTCCTCCACCCACACTTGCAGATGTTATCACTGACTCTGTGGGTGATAATCTTTGATTCCCTTCACACACCACTACACAGAGGATGTGCTTTCGGTCCTGAGGGAGGCAAAGAAATGTACCATCAGAAAATCTTACCTAGCTAAATGGGAAAGATTTACAAAGTGGTGCCTGGACAAGGACAGGGACCCTTGCTCTGCTGATGCCCCCCTTGTTCTTACTTGTGTGTGTCAATTGATTAAAAGCGGACTTTCCTATTCTTCAGTGAAAGTACACCTTTCTGCTATTTCAGTCTGCTTGCCCCTTGACCCCCACCCCCCGCTAGCCAGGTTCAACGTAAAACTCTTCCTTAAAGGGGTCTTACACATGCAACTGGCAAAGAAAACTATTCCTCCACCTTGGGACCTTAACTACATCCTGGAAAACTTACCGGCACCCTTTCGAACAGGCTGGGACATCTTCCCTTCAGATGTGTACATGTAAAACTGTCTTCTAGTGGCTATCACATCAGCCAGATGGGTGTGAGAATTGCAGGCCATTACCACCATCCACATAAACAGAGTCACCCTGCGAATTAATCCCTCCTTTATGCCCAAGGTGGTCAATGACCTGTCTCTAAACCAATCTGTCCATCTACCCACTTTCTTTCCCTCTCCCACTAATGAAGGGGAGAGGATGTTCTTCGTGTTTCACTGTTGCAGTCATTACATTTGGTTTGTCCGCTTGCAGGTAACCCTCAGTTGGCCCTATTAACAAAGTCTTGGGTCCTGCGTCGGTTGCTGTCCCTTCTTCCATGATGTCAGGTCGTCAGGGGTATAAAACATGCAGCAGACGCCATTACACCAGTCTTTCTTAACGTGCGGTGCCTGAAGCAGAAGCAGTTCGCAAGTGCCGATCGGCCGACTCCTGAAATTTTCGTTTTCGAGTTTCAGAACCAAAGTCTTCAACTAAAGCTAAGTACCCCGTTGGGGAAACTTTTTCTTGCTCCTTACCGATATCAGTAAAAGTTAATAATTGCATTACTTGTGGAAAGCAAATACCTCATAAAGACTTTCATTCGTACTGCATTCCTTGCCTAGGCCCTGAATACGACGTACCTTGCTGTCAGTTTTGTGCTTTATTTAATCAGCACACTATCCGTCGTCTGTATATTTTCGCCTCTAAATATTTTGGTTCTCGGTTTAATTATCCAGAAATGTCGGTTAGCCATCCAACTACCAGGATTCTGAAAAAACGCAAAGATAAAGACAGAGACAGGCCGCTGAGGTCCAAAACTGCCGACGACGCTTCTCCTAAGCCAGTCGCCAGTACTCAGTGAGGCACTTCTGCAGCCCCTGATACCCGCTACTTTTGATTCGCAGGCCTCTACTGAGACCCACTCGGAGTCCAGTATGCCGCGAGATGCTTCAACTATGGAACCCGCAGATGCTTCAACTATGGAAGCCGCGGATGTCTGTACCTTGGATGGGTCCGGAGCCGCTGTGCAGGCACCGGCTTCTGAGGGTGTATTCAGGCCTACAGACTTGCATATTAAACAGATGCCTCCTTCTTCACTTTAGCCTAAATCTCGAACCATGCCTAAAAAACTGACGCCCAGGCCACATGCTCAGGCCTCTATGCCTAAAAAACAAATGATAAGAATGGCTGAAGATTTAATAACTCTAATCAGGTAGCCACTCCCCCCCCCCCCCCCTTTCTAAGAGGCCTAGGACTGAAGTTGTTTATGAATCTTCTGACCAGGATTCTGTTTTTTCTGATGATCTGGATTTGCCCTTATATACTTATGAGGATTCTGATGCAGAGGACTCCATTACCTCTGCTTCCCCTCCAGAGGATTTTTCTTTTGGGGAAACCTTGCATACTCTGAGAGCATTTCCACTGGGAAAGCCAGGATTTTTCTGATTCAAAAAAGAGGCTTAGGGATTTCTTACTCGTACCTCAGCATAGGCCTTTATCTATTCCTCCTGTACTAGACATTGTTGATGATGCTTTTTCGGAATCTAGTTTGGCCCCTGATTCCTTACCTCCTGCTCCCAGAAAACCTGACAGATACTACAGGGTCCCTGAGTCACACAAGTTCTTCTTAAAAATCCTACTGTGGATCCAGAGACTATTTCACAGGGGTCCAAGGGCATTAAGGCTTCTACTGCTAAAAATCCTACCCCTTCTGATACAGACTCCAGGGCGCTGGATAGCTGGGGTAAGAAGGTTTACACTTCTGCAAACTTGACCATTAGGGCTTTAAACTGCCAGTTTGATATGTTAAAGTATCAGCAACATGTTATTGGATTGCTTAAACAGAAAATTATGTTGATTCCTGACTGTGTGGAAAATAAAAATTACAGGATTTAATGCATTCTGCTGAACAAGTTGGAAAACATACTTTGCAATGTGGTTTTGATTCATTAGAGGCCTCTTGCAGGGCTGCTGTTACTGGGTCTGTGCTCAGAAGGCATGCTTGGCTAAAGGAGCAATCCTCGCCTGATCTTGTTAAAGCTAAATTGTTGGATGCTCCCTTAAATCAGGACCACCTGTTTGGCAACAAGGCTGAGGAAGTTCTTAAAAAGATGGAAGATAAAGCTAAATCTATGAAAACTGTTAAAGATTTCTTACAAATTCAGCCTCCTAGATTTAGTAGGCACTGGCCCTCTAAGAATTGGTCCTTTCCAGCCCCTTCCAGGTCTTCTCAAGCCAAACCCAGACACAGCAAAAGTCCCAGGGGGCACACAGCACTAAGCAGTGGGGGGCCTCCACTTCCAAATCTGGGAGTAATAAGACTCCCCCCTATGGTAAACTGTCTCAATGACTTCCGTTTAAAATTTCCAAGCACTTATCAACTGACTGCCCCTTTGGGGGAAAGATTGCTCTTCATGCAGAGAACTGGGAACTCATTACCCAGGACAAATTAGTTTTAAATAGTGTCCCAGGGATACAGATTTCACTTCCACACATTGCCAACACTAAGCAGGTGGCCGGACCTACCCCAAATCAGTGGGCAGAGGCCCATAAACAAGTGCTTTCTCTCTTAAGCATGGGCGCTATTCATCTGGTACCGGAAGAGGAAAAGGGACAAGGTTTCTATTCGAGACTTTTCCTGGTACCCAGAAAAGACAATTCATGGCGTCCTATCCTGGACCTGTCTACTCTAAACACCTTTTTGGAAATTCCAAAATTCAAGATGCTGACTCTTTACCAATTACTTCCTATGCTAGGCAAAGATGCCTGGTTGGCAACACTAGATTTAAAAGAAGCATACCTGCACATCCGAATCAGGGAATTTTGCAGAAGGTACCTACGCCTCGAAGCAGGCTACACCCACTATCAGTTCTCTTCACTGCCCTTTGGCTTATCTACTGCACCCAGGGTATTCACAAAGTGCATAGCTCCAGTTATTGCATTTTGCAGGCAAAGAAATATTCAAATATACCCATACTTGGACGATTGTCTAATTTAGGCAGAAAGTCAGGACATCATCATCATCATACAAAGGGCTCTAACTTGTCTGGGGTACACCATAAACAAAAAGAAATCACAACTGTGATACCTTGTCAAAAAATTATATTCCTGGGAGCAAGCTTGAATACAACTTCCCAGATGGCTTACCTCACGCCAGAGAAACAAATTCATTTGACAACCTACTTCAAACAAGTGGCCACAAAAACCCTGCTATCTGCAAGACAAATACTGCAAGCCTTGGGGTTCATGGCCTCCAGCATTCTTCTAATTCCATATGCAAGACTGCATATGAGGAAACTACAGTGGTATCTAAAAAGCCTATGGTGTCAATATTCTCAGGATCTAGAAGCAATGATTCCTATCCTGCCTTGCCTACGCTTAGAATTCCTTTGGTGGGCAGAGGCCTGCCACCAAAACAAGGGACTACCTTTCACACCACCCCCTGCCACCCAAACCCTAACAACAGACGCATCAGACTATGCATGGGGGAGCTCACCTGGCAGGAAAGTGCATTCAGGGCAAATGGAACCCAAGTCAAATGCACCTGCATATCTATCAAAAAGAAATGTTAGCTGTGCAGAATGCTCTGACAGCCTTCAAGGACCACATTCTTCCAGGACAATTTATGGTAAAGATGGACAACACCATTGTTATGTGGTACATAAGCAGGGGGGTACACATTCTTACCCCCTCTGCAGGCTAGCCATGGCATTGTGGAACACAGTATTGAGCTGCCAAGTGCACCTACAATCTCAATTCCTGCCAGGAAAATTAAATACACTGGCAGACGGACTAAGCAGAAACCTCATGGGCCCACACGAGTGGAAACTGGAACCAAGGATTTTCAGCATGTTGACAAGCAAATGGGTAGCCCAGATATAGACCTGTTTGCCTCTCCCCAGAACTACCAATTGGACAAATTTTGCAGAAGGACTCCCCACAAGCAAGCCTGGAAAGTGGATGCTCTGTCCTTCAGCTGGAAAAACCTATCAGTCTATGCCTTCCCCCTCTGCTTTCCAAAGTACTACTAAAAATCAAACAGGACAAACCAAGGATGATTTTGATTGCTCCAGACTGGCCACACCAACACTGGGTACCCCCTCCTGCGCAGTGTGTCACGGTTATCCCCCTGGCACCTGCCCTAGGCTCCTTCCCTGTTGTCTCAGCAGGAGAACCAGATTCTGCACCCTCAGCTTCTAACACTGAACCTTGCAGCCTGGTTAATTACATAATCTCTCCTCTACCATCCCTTATTAAACCTGTGATGGATATCATTTTAGAGGCAAGGAGGCCTAGTACTAGAAAATCTTATGCTGAAAAATGGAAAAGATTCTGTGCCTGAAACCAATCTCAACGGATGAGCACAGCAGCGCCCAATTTACCTCAGATTTTACAATACTTAACTGAGATGCTTCACAAAGGCCTGTCTTTTTCCTCCCTTAAAATCCACACCTCAGCCATTTCAGCTCAGAACCTCCCGTCTTCTCTCATCCACTGCTCAAGCAGTTCCTCAGAGGTGCCAAAAATTTGACACTACCCAGGAGAGCTCCAACCCCAGCCTGGGACCTTAACTTTGTTTTAGAGAAACTCACTCTGCCTCCTTTCAAGCCAGCTGCTACTGCAGACTTTAAATTTCCTTCTTGGAAAACAGCTTTCCTTTTAGCAATCACTTCAACTAGAAGGGTATCTGAATTACAGGCCCTTATGGCAGTGGAGCCTTTCATCAGCTTTCATGTGGACAGGGTGTCCCTCAGAACCAATCCATCCTTCATGCCCAAGGTGGTATCCAGTGTGGCTCTTAATCAGTCTGTTCATTTGCCTACCTTCTTTCCCAATCCACAGAACAAAGGGGAACGGATACTGCATTCCTTAGATGTGCACAGACAGCTTAGATTTTACTTGGACAGGACTAAACCTCAGAGGAAATCTGAACAACTGCTGGTGGCATTTGCTGCAGGGGCAGAGGGGAAGACTGTTTCAAAGCAAACCATTTCTAAATGGACAGGCCATTACATTCATTTCTGCTATAAGCACCATGGAAAACCTATCCCCCAGGGGATCAGACCTCACTCCACCAGGGTTGCATCTACATCTACAGCCTATCTCAGAGGCATCTCTAATAGGGACATCCTAGAAGCTGCTTCCTGGAGTTCTGTGCATACTTTGACCAAGGACTATCATTTGCCAGTTTTCTGTAAATCCAGAGCTGGCTTTGCCACTGCAGTCTTGCAGGTTCTTATAGCTGGTCCTAATGCTGTCTAAATTCCTCCTCCCAACCATAGCTTTGGGAATCTACCCAAATGTAATGACTGCAACAGTGAAACACGAAGAACGTAGTACAGTTATGTACACTTACCATAAATGTAGATGTTCGAGTGTATTCACTGTTACAGTCCTGGTTACCCTTCCTCCAGCCCCCTAACTTCTTTTGGCTATACCTCTACTTTCCTTTACTATACTATGCTTAAAAGCCTTTTTGGTGTGTTTGCTTTTTTGTGCTTTTATATTTAATTGTTCCCCATAAGGGGGGGGGGGGGCACCTGACATCTGGGGCAAGAAAAACTGATGTAATGGTGTCGGCTACATGTTTTATACCCCTGATGACCTGACGTCATGGAAGAAGGGACAGCAACCGACGCAGCACCCAAGACTTTGTTAATCAGGCCGACTGAGGGCTTCCTGCAAGCAGATAACCCAAATGTAATGACTGCAACAGTGAATACACTCGAACATCTACATTTATGGTAAGTGTACAGAACTGTACTATACCGCACTCCTTGGATATGCACAGGCAACTAAGATTCTACCTGGACAAAAAAAAAACCCTTTAGGAAATCTAAGCAACTTTTCCTTCCACCCCAGAGCCCTGGGCAAGGCAGTCTTCAAGCAAACCATCACATAATGGATCAGGAAAGCCATTTGTCTCTGCTACTCCCACCATGGAGAAAAAATCCCAATGGGAGTAAAGGCCCATTCCACTGGGGCAGTGGCCGCCTCCAAGGCTTTCATAAAAGGTCTGGACACGGCATCCATTATAGAAGCAGCCACATGGTCCACTATCCACACTTTCACCAAACATTAGAAACTTGACCAAGTGTCCAGAGCTCAGGCAGGATTCGCCAGGGCAATCCTACAGGGCTTTGTAGAATCCTCTTCAGCATCCGCCACTCTCTCATCCATCTAAGCTGTGGTACTATCCCACAACTAGAATACTGCAACATAGGAATAGAAAGACATAGAATAGTTGTGTAAAATCGTACCATAACCATAGATGTCCTTCTCTTCCATGTTGCAGTATTCTTTCCCACCCACCATAACCCCCTCTTCATTCTCCTTTATTCCCAGCTTTTCCTTGGACCTATCTATGCTATTGAAGAACACCAAGGTCACACACCGGTCCTCACAGGCATTCCTCCTGCTGGGCCTTCTTCTCTACCTGCTGGCCTTCAAGTTCTGCGGATTGTGCTTGCAGACATCACATTTAAGGCCCCTATGACATCCCACGCATGCTGCAACAGCCAAGCTGAAGCTTTTGTATAGGAGCCGATGTACAAGTCGCCCGAGGGCAGGAAATCCTACAACTAGAATACTGCAACATGGAAGAGAAAGGCATCTATGGTTATGGTTAGATTTTACACAACTATTCTTTCTGTGTGATTGGTCTTTAATGTCTTAACTACTATATACGTATGACAGGTTTTAATTGTTAAACGACTCTGATGAAGCCTTATGTGTAAAAGGCGAAAGCGCTCAGTCGTTTTGTCTTAAGGGCATTAAACTTTGGTCTCTATATCCCATTATTTGAATTTTTTTTATTTTCTGGTTTTTAGTTATATTCAAGCGGTACCTGTGTTCCAAAGAGGGAGGGTGTTTTATGCCAGGATGTTTCTAGTACCCAGAAAAGAGGGTACTTAGAGACCAGTTCTAGACCTGTCTCATCTAAACATGTTTCTGAAGTTGCCCACCTTTTGAATGTTGTCCCTTCAGACTTTTTTCCCTCAGGCTTATATGGTGTCTCTGGAACTCAAGGATGCTTATCTCAATGTCACAATCCATCCTCTTTTCAGGAAGTTTTTACGTTTCTCTGTTGCTTCCTAACATTTTCAGTTTTCTGCTTTGCTCTTTGGCCTTTCTGCTGCCCTAAGGATATTCACTGACTGCCTTGCCCCTTTGATTGCTTTTTGCAGGATTCAGGGGATCCAAGTATTTCCTTACTTAGACTACCTATGTCAGGCATCCTCTCCAGTTATCCACTTGCAAAATCTTCACACTGCCATTTTTCTTCTGCAATGCCTGGGGTTCACAATAAACTTCAAAAAGTCTTATTTGACTCCTTCTCAAGACCATGTTTTTCTGAGATGCAGGATATAGATGGTGCCTATGTTAGCCTCCCTGCTTCCTCCCAAGGCCTAAACACTCATTTCCTTCTTTAAAACTCTTCTTCCTATGACCTCTCTAACAGCCAGGGAATTTGTGAGAGCTCTGGGGTTCATGGCGTCTACCATCCCTGTGCTGCTTCTGGCCAAATTTCACACAAGAAAGTTTCAGTGGTTGCTGAAGTCAGTTTGGCTTCAACATGCGCATCCCAATGGAATTTGTATTTCCTGTTCTTTGTCTCAAGAAGGAACATCACTGGTGGATCCAGCAGTTGTCTCTAAATCCAGGGCTCCCTTTTCATTCCCCTCTTCCCTCTCAAGAGTCATTCACAGATGCTTTAGATGTGGGATGGGGAATAGCTTTTGGCTCTCTAAGGGTGCAATTCTAAGGGTGCAGTGGGTGTGGTTGTGTCTCCACCAGAAAGAATACATCAGTGTCAAAGAGATGAGAGGTCTTCTGCTGGCACTTCAGTCTTTTCATCCACTCTTCTTCCTAGGACCTCTCGAGGTATTTACAGACAATACCACGGTGATGTGGTATATAAACTAAGAAGGGGAGGGGCAAGTTCTTAACATCTTTGCCAGTTGGCACTACTGGTATGGGATATTGCTATTCAGTATCAAGTGACACTTCAGGCAATTTAAATTCCTTCACATCACAACATTGTGGCAGACACTGAGCAGGTCCTTAATTAGTCCCATGAATGGGATGCTTCACAGGGATGTATTTCTGGACATTGTCCACGAGTTGAGTACTTCTCAAATAGATCTTTGTGCCTCCTCTTTGAACAGAAAGCTTCCTCTTTTTTGTGCCAGAGTCCGAGGTCCTCTGGTTTGGAAGCTGGGCATCCTATCTTTTTCTTAGAAGGGGATGTTTCTTTACACTTTCCCTCCCCTTCCCCTCATTGCAAAAGTCCTTTTCAGAATTCAACAGGATGCTCACACAATCTTGTTGGTGACTCCATTTTGGCTGAGACAGCACTGGCTCCCTCTTCTGCATTTAGCCAGGGGCAGTCAACCCGAGTTACCTCACAGGGTGGTCCTACTCAAACAAGACAAGGGATCTCTCATCCATCCCCACCTGCCCACTCTTCAACAGACACTGTGGGTGATGAGACTTTGATTCCACATAGACATCTTTTTTTCTGGTGATGTGCTTAGGGTCCTGCAAGAGGCTAGGAAATTCTCCTTATCCAAATGGAAGAGGTTTTCTGTTTGGTGTCTTTCTTGTAATTCTGGGTTGGCTTATTCTTTTATTAAGGCCCACTAATCAGCTATCTCTGCTTGTCTGGCTTTATCCCCTCCTTTAGCTTTTAGATTTGAAGCTAAACAATTCCTTAAAGGTGTCCTTCATATTAGGCTTACCAGGAAGCCTGTTCCTTCTCCCTGGGATCTTAATTTTGTTTTGGAAAAATTTACTTGGTCTTGTGAGCCTGTAGCTTCAGCTTCCTTGCAACACTGCTCTTGGAAGATTATGCTTTTGTTGGCACTTCTGCCAGATGGGTGTTTGAGCTTCATGCCCTTATGGCTTGTCCTCCTTTTTTGTTCTTTTCGTAAGGACAGGGTGTCCTTGTATACTAATCCTTCCTTTATGTCCAAGGTAGTGAATGAGTTGTCCCTTAATCAGTCATGCCCACTTTTTTCCCTTCTCTGCAATCTGCCAGGGAGAAGGTGCTGTATATGTTGGATGTACATAGAAAGCTCAGATTTTATTTGGATAAGACTAAGACTATTACGAAATCTGATCAGCCCTTTGTTTCCTTTCATCCTAGTTCCTTAGAGCTTTATCCAGGCAAAATTATTTCTTCTTGAATCTCAAAAGCTGTTTCTTTTTGTTATTCCTTTCGCGGTAAGAAACTTCCTTATTCTGTTAAAGAACATTCTACTAGGGCTGTGGCTTCTTCTGGTGTTTTTTTTCCAAGTGTTTGGATACTAACTCTGTTCTTTAGGTAGCTGCCTAGACTTCTCTGCATACATTTACCAAGCACTACAAGTTAGGCAGAGTCTCGAGAGCTATAGCTGGTTTTGCTTGGGTCATCCTTCATGGCTATCTAGAGAGCTCTGCTGGTCCTTCCTCCTCCCTTATTTTTTCCTGAGCTGTGGCACTCTCCCTGATGTAGTGAATACTGCAACAGTGAAATGGAAGGACATAGTATAGTTGTGTAAAGTTTTACCATAACGGTAGATGTCTGTGAAGGCTGCCAGCCTAGCTAGATAGAATTTTATAGATAATTCTGTCATTTGTAAATATTAATGTAAGGCACAAGCTTATTGTCTTAACTGCAGAAATGTAACATCAGTGCTCTCTGCTGTAAGGAAGCTAAGTAAAACATGTTGTGACCCTTTGATCTAAAGTCAGCTCCAGCCTGTCTAGATGAAGATATTCTTTTTATTGTTTTAACCAAGAGTTAAAGTGCTAGATTTAAACATGCAAATGTATTTTTATTGTTCTGCTTCCTGACCAGCTGCAAGATAACACAAGTAGATGTTAAGAATGTAAATGTAGTTTGTTAGCCTGGGAACCCAGGGAAGTGTGAAGAATGATGTAATGGGAACCAGGAATGTGATTTTAAAAACAGCGAGAATCAGAGAGCATTAAGCATTTTTTTGTCTTGAGCATCCAACTCATCAGCACTCTGCCTGTGATCTATATGCAAGTTATTTTAGAAGTGTGTGTTCTCCTAGAAATAGCTAGAAACTAGAAAGATTAGACTGTGTTTTTCTGTGATGTCAGAATTGTATTACTGAATTATTTTAAGTATTTCTCTGAGATCTCTGAACGCTTGACTAGCACTGTGTAGTAAAAAGTATTGTTTTGTGTTTTTATTATTTATTATTAAATGTTTTTAAACCTTTCACCTGTGGCTGTTTTGTGTAGAGATAATTTAAGCTCTAGAGTACATTGCATATTTATAGTGATTACTGTCCCAAGTCACTCCAAATAAACCTGGACTGTTCAGTCGCATTTACCTGTTTGGATAATAATATTGCACAGTAATAATTGGACACCCTTTCATAAGGGCCTTTTAGTAGCTGATAAATATTAGTTGGGTGGTGGCAGTGATTTCTACCATATAGTCTGGGTAAAAAGGGCACAGCTGGAGAACCTCTGCCAGCCTTCCCCAAAAGTATCTGTGTGGTTGTATAAACTCTTCTCAAAGTGTGTGTGTGTCAGCTACTTGTGCAGGGACACGAAGCACTGGTTGGACAGAGAGGGTGCTGGAGATTTTAGCTTGCCCAGCTGGCTTAGATCTGGACCCTGTAGCTGTGCCAGTGGGGAGTCTTATTGGGGACCTGGAGAGCAAGGGAGCGACCAGCCCCTGACTGACTGTGATCTCTGTGTGCTCTTAAGGGAAATTGCACTTTACTGTGTGCATTTGTTATCCTTTCCTCCTATATGAGACACCCCTCACTGGTGTTAGTGGTGAGGATTGAGGCTCCTTGATTGCCGGGCCAGGGCACAGGCATCACATTGTCCTTCTCTTCACTGTTGCAGCATTCATTCTCTTCCTCCAACCGTGATCCATATTTCTTCTGGATGTACTGGTTACCTCTCTATTCCTTGAACTTGCGTTCCTACTGGGACTGTCATTTCTGAGGATGGTAAGTCCGTATGTCACCATTATGCCCTGCATTACCCGAGGAGTAAACATGTGACGTATAACGTACCTTAAAGCAACCTAAAGGCTTTGGTAAGCTGGGCAGACATTGGGCTGCAACAGGGAAGAGGAGGACATCTACCATTATGGTAAGAATTTGCACGACTGTACTTCCCCATTTTTTCTATGTATTTTGCTCCTTCCCTTTTCTAAAGATTCCACTTCCAGTTCATTTATCTTTGTTAGTATATTCACTTATACTGAGGATGAGGAAATATGCTTGGGGTATATAATCACAAGTTTATTGATGAGATGGTCTCAAATTTTAAATGCAGCTTTAGATAAGGATGTTTGCTTTGGCCAGTCTGCAGCTCGGGTACTCAAAACAATTTGATGAAAGATGGAAATTAATTCAGGGAGTCTGAGATTTTTCATGCTCCTCTTCCTCCCTTTTTTAAATTTCCCAAATACACTTTTTGTTTAGCAGAACAAGCAGTCCTTGCCTTCTCATGTCAGACAGAGAACTAAAAAGAGATGACAGGAGGGGAATAACAAGTTGTTAGTCTGAGGGTATTCTTTGTGACTTCACTCTAGTACATTAAGGTAAAATAATAAGCCTGAAAATATAAGTCAGACTTGTGTCTTCATGTATGCATTCAGTTTCCGGGAAAGACTGTTTAGAAAGAAAAAAATATTCTTTCTGGCTAAGCGTGAGATGTGAAGAAGTAACAGTTTTGAGGGAAGACTGTTCCTTTCTCAAGGGAAAGATATGTGTACTTGCAGTGGAATGCTAGATAAAGAATAGACAGGAACTGTGAGGCACATGCAAGACGAGGCTTGAAAACCAAGGCTAAACAGATATGTAAAACATTACAGGATTTTGGTATTAGAAAATACTTCAGACACTGTCAGTTGTGTCAGTTAAGTTAGCATTTGGACTGATATGTAGAAGGTCTTTTGCAGTACAGACATTGAGCCTGAGTACAGAAGTCAGGTCAAGTATCCATACTATTCAGGAGGAAAAGACTGATGTTGTTCGTGTTTCACTGTTGCAGTCATTACATTTAGGTAATCTGCTGGCAGGTTGCCCTCAGTCGGCCTGATTAGCAAAGTCTTGGGTCCTGCGTTGGTTGCTGTCCCTTCTTTCATGACGTCAGGGGTATAAAACATGCAGCCAATGCCATTTTCATCAGTCTGTCTTGCTGCATGGTGCCCGAATCAGAAGCAGTTCGCAAGTGTCAGTCGGCCGACTCCTGAAATTTTCATTTTCGAGTTTCAGAACCGAAGTCTTCAACCTAAAGCTAAGTATCCCGTTGGGGAAACTTTTTCTTGCTCTTTACCGATGTCAGTAAAAGTTAATAATTGTATTACTTGTGGGAAGCAAATACCTCATAAGGATTTTCATTTGTACTGTATTCCTTGCCTAGGCCCTGACCACAACATGCCTTGTCAGTTTTGTGCTAAATTTAATCAACACACTATTAAGCGTCAGTATATTTTTGCATTTAAATATTTGGCTCAAGATTTAACTATCCAGAAATGTCATTGGTTAGCAGTCCATCTACCAGAATACACAAAAAACGCAAATAAAAAGACAGAGATAGACCATCGAGGTCCAAAACTGATGAAACTTCTCCTAAGCCAGTCGCCGGTACTCAGGTGCTTTCGCAGCCCCTGATGCCCGTTACTTTTGATTCGCAGGCCTCTACTGAGACCCATTCTGAGTCCTGTATGCCGAGAGACACTTTAAGTAGTGAACCCGCGGATGTCTCTACCTTAGATGAGTCCGGAGCCGCTGAGCAGGCACCGGCTTCTGAGGGTGTTTTCAGGCCTAAAGATTTGTATATTAAACCAATGCCATCTTCAAAACCTAGGCCAAAATCAACTTCTATGTCTAAAAAACCAACGCTTGGGCCACGTGCACAGGCCCCTATGCCTAAAAAGCAAATGATCAAAATGGATGAGGATTTAATTACCTTGATCAGAGGTTCCCATCCCCCTCCTGCTAAGAGGCCTAGGCAAGGCACTGGTTATGAATCATCAGTTCAGGTTTCCATTTCTTCTGATACCTCTTATGATCAGGAATTATCTATTCCACCTTATGAGGGCTCAGATGCAGAAGAATCCATCCCTTCTGCTTCTCCTCCTGAGGATTTTTCTTATGGAGAAATTTTGCATACCTTAAGGGAGCATTTTCACTGGGAAAGTCAGGATTTCTCAGAATCTAAAAATAGGCTCCGGGATTTCCTTCTTCTTCCTCAGCATAGGCCTTTGGCTATACCTCCTGTTCTAGACATTGTTGATTATGTTTTCTCAGAATCCAGCATGGCTCCTGATTCCCTGCCTCCGGCTCCTAGTAAGCCAGACAGATGTTACAGGGTTCCTGACTCCCACAAATTCCTTTTTAAAAACCCTACTGCTGACCCTGAAACCATTTCTCAGGGTCCCAAGGGTGTTAAGGCTTCTACTGCTAAAAATCATACCCCTTCTGATAGAGACTCCAGGGTGCTGGCTAGATGGGGTAAGAAGGTTTACATGTCTGCAACCTTGGCAATCAGGGCTTTAATCTGTCAGTTTCATATGCTTAAATATCAGCAGCATGTCATGGGCTTACTTAAGCAGAAAATGATGGTGATTTCTGACTGTGTGGAAAATAAGAGTTACAGGATTTATTGCATTCAGCTGAACAAGCTGGAAAGCATACTTTGCAATGTGGTTTTGTAACTGGATCTGTGATAGGAAGGCATGCTTGGCTCAAGGAGCAAAATCTGCCTGATCATGTTAAAGCAAAATTGTTAGATGCTCCTTTACAACAGGACAGCCTATTTGGTAATAAGGCAGAAGAAGTTTTGAAAAAGACGAAAGACCAAGCTAAATCTATGCAAACTGTAAAAGATTTCCTACAAGTGCAGCCACCCAGGTTCAGTAGGCACTGGCCTACTAAAAATTGGTCCTTTCCAGTACCCACCAGAGCCGCTCAGGTCAAACCCAGACACTCCAAAGGCTCCAGGTTTCAGTCACAAGGAACTTACAGAGCAAAACAATGGGGTGCCTCCACCTCGAAATCTGAAAGTAGCAAGGCACCTTCCTATGGTAAACAGTCTCAATGGCTTTCCTCTGCCATCACCAAGCACTTATCTTTTGGCAGTCCCTTTAGGGGGAAACTGGCACTTCATGCACAAAATTGGCATCTAATTACCCAGGACAGATGGGTTTTAAATATAGCATCCCAGGGATACAGATTTCATTTCCACACGTTGCCAGTCCCAAACGGATGGCCAGATCTGCTTCCAAATCAGTGGGCAGAGGCCCAGAAACAAGTTATGTCCCTCATGAATATGGGGGCTATTCAACCTGTACCAGAAAAGGAAAAGGGACAAGGTTTTTATTCAAGAATTTTCCTGGTACCCAGAAAAGACAAATCATGGCATCCAATTTTGGACTTATCCATTCTAAATACATTCCTGGACATTCCAAAATTCAGGATGCTGACTCTACAACAGCTACTGCCTATGCTAGGCAAGGATGCCTGGCTGGTAACTCTAGACTTAAAAGAGGCTTACCTGCATATCCCAATCAGGGAATCTTGCAGAAGATACCTCTGCTTCAAAGCAGGCTATTTGCATTGCCAGTTCTCTGCACTCCCCTTTGGCTTATCTACTGCGCCCAGGGTCTTCACAAAGTGCGGGCACCAGTAATTGCATTTTGCAGACAAAGAACCATTCAAATTTATCCTTACCTGGGCGATTGTCTAATTCAGGCAGAAAACAAGGACACTCTTCTAATACATCTGGCGTTTGTAAAAAGGCTTCTAACTTGTCTAGGGTACACCAGAAACGAAATAGCACCTGGTACCAGGGTTGCCAGACGTCCCTATTTGGGCGGGACTGTCCCGAGATCAGTAGCCTGATCCCGAGTCCCGCCCTGCCGGTTTAAATCCCGGCCAGCCTCCACTTTGTTTTTTTTTTTTTTTTTTTTTTTGATTGACCCGTATACCTGGCATACGGGCCAATCAAAAATTGCTAAACACGGAGCTTCTTGTGTTCCGCATTAAAACACGAGAAGCTCCGTGTTTAGCGATTTTTGATTGGCCCATATGCCGGTATACGGCCAATCAAAAGCGCTAAACACGGAGCTTCTCGTGTTTAATGCGGAACTGCAATGCATTAAACACGAGAAGCTCAGTGTTTATTGCAGGCAGAGTGAGCTAGCTCAGTTCTTTAATGCGGAACTGTGTTCCGCATTAAAGACCTTTTTTTTTTTTCACCACTGTGGAATGGAACCTAAAGTCTTCGGGCATACCGATTAGCCAACAGTCTGCGGCAGTTCATGATGGAGGGGTGAGAAGAGGTCATCATATTAGTATAGTCTAACCAGAGAGACTCAGACTATGAAAAGCTTTGCATTTTTCAGTCTGCTTGCCCCAAAGGTGAGTCAATAAGTCATGTGCAATCAGACCAAATTGCTGGGAACTGATGATAGATTACGAGTTGTTGAGAGATGCTGGTGATTTGCACATAATGGACATTAAATGAGAGACTTTATGTCTGAATTCAGGAGCTGGATGTAAGTAGTAACGTCTGTGCAAAGGTCAAGAAATGGAACACTAAGGAGGATAGAGGGAGGGTCACACAAATCAAAGAAATTTAGAGGTGGGCAAGTTTTTGCTCCGTGTGCTAGTTAAGTAAGTGAAGAGTGGAAAGAAGCCATGGCAATACCACCTGCTGTGGAAGGGTGGGTGCTGCCTAATACACTGAAGGCAACTCAGCTGGGAGCACAACTGTGAAACTAAGATGTTTGAGGAAGCAGTGTTTGCTCCACCATTGAGTTGCTCAGCTGCTGTTCTATTCCATTACTTTAGGAGTCCCTTGTCTTCTGGATGTTTTAACCCGAACTGCTCACAGAAGCCCAAGACACTAAAATGAGTTATGTACTGAGTGATTTAGCTAGTTTTCTGCAAGGGGACTGTGGTGCAGGTTTGACCCAGTGCATACTTGTAAATATTCTAATATATGAGCAGCTTGTCTAGTGCTGCTAGTCCTTAGAACTGTTACATGTCTTTGTATTGACCTTCAGCAATCTATGTATTTCTTTTGGAAGTTTGACTCAACTTGTCAACATTGTCATTGTGTAAATGGGGAAGACACAGTGTTTGGATTAAAGATCCAGTGACATTTATCTGAAGTGCAGCTGACTTCAAGCACAGTTTGGATTTATAAGTAGTGTTGTATATATAGAACTGTGTTCCGCATTAAAGACCTTTTTTTTTTTTTTTTGGTCTTCAGTTGCCGAAGACCTTTTTTTTTTTTTTTTTTGGTCTTCACTTCGTGAGAGACCTTCTATTTTTTTTTTTGTCCCTACCTTGGTTGCTGGAAATCTGGCAACCCTGCCTGGTACCCTCTCATATAATTACATTCCTGGATGCAAGCTTGAATACAACTGCCCAGATGACTTACCTTACGCCAGAAAAACAAATTCAATTGATGACTTACTTCAAACAAGTGGCCACAAAAACCCAGCTATCTGCAAGACAAATTCTGCAGGCCTTGGGTTAATGGCTTCCTGCATTCTAATAATTCCAAAACCACAGCTTTGGCCGGCTAAGAACTTGCTATATTCAACTGGACGTATAAGAGAATTTAAGTACCTTTATCTGCTTTTTTTTTTCAAAAAAATACAGTATTTAAATTGATTTTAACTGTGTGGAAGGAATATTAGCTGAACTGGAAGTTTTCACTCTGCTCTTCAGTGTGGAAGGAATATTAGCTGAACTGGAAAGTTAGTAAGTGTTTGCTGAATTTTGTTATTTGCTAGTAATTACAGGTGTGGGGGTAGTCACATTCTTTGATTTCCTGTCCTTGCCTATTTAAGTGCTACAGTGTGAAATATTTTCTGCTTAAAAACCTCAGCTTTGGCCGGCTAAGAACTTGCTATATTCAACTGGACGTATAAGAGAATTTAAGTACCTTTATCTGCTTTTTTTTTCTCAAAAAAATACAGTATTTAAATTGATTTTAACTGTGTGGAAGGAATATTAGCTGAACTGGAAGTTTTCACTCTGCTCTTCAGTGTGGAAGGAATATTAGCTGAACTGGAGGTTAGTCAGTGTTTGCTGAATTTTGTTATTTGCTAGTAATTACAGGTGTGGGGGTAGTCACATTCTTTGATTTCCTGTTCTTGCCTATTTAAGTGGTACAGTGTGAAATATTTTCTGCTTAAAATCCTCAGCTTTGGCTGGCTAAGAACTTGCTATATTCAACTGGACGTATAAGAGAATTTAAGTACCTTTATCTGCTTTTTTTTAAAAAAATACAGTATTTAAATTGATTTTAACTGTGTGGAAGGAATATTAGCTGAACTGGAAGTTTTCACTCTGCTCTTCAGTGTGGAAGGAATATTAGCTGAACTGGAAGTTAGTCAGTGTTTGCTGAATTTTGTTATTTGCTAGTAATTACAGGTGTGGGAGTAGTCACATTCTTTGATTTCCTGTCCTTGCCTATTTAAGTGCTACAGTGTGAAATATTTTCTGCTTAAAAACCTCAGCTTTGGCCGGCTAAGAACTTGCTATATTCAACTGGACGTATAAGAGAATTTAAGTACCTTTATCTGCTTTTTTTTTTCCAAAAAATACAGTATTTAAATTGATTTTAACTGTGTGGAAGGAATATTAGCTGAACTGGAAGTTTTCACTCTGCTCTTCAGTTAGTCCCACCCACCCTCCTTGTTTTTGTTTTGGTGTTAATCTTAGTGGCCTTGCAGCTGCCCGCCCCTCTTGTAAATTTGTGTTTGGATACTCCTTCTGGGCCCATCTCGTTTGCTCACTCAACTGAGTGCAGTGAGATCATATTCTGATTTCAGGCACTCCTACTGTGTACAAAGAGAGCATCTGGGAAACAGAGAAAAAAAATTTAAGCTTGTTTCCTGCCTTTCCTGTTAAGTGGTATAGACTATTTGTAGGCTTCTGAGCCCCCAAGCCCTTCTGTGTTGGAGGGAAGCCTTCTAGCTTAGTTTTTTTCCCTATAACTAGCCAGTTTTCTAGTTTCAGCACTCAAATCTGTTTCTTTGATCTCAGCACTTGTTCAGAAAAAAAAAAAAAAATTTCATCTGCTTTTACTGTACTTGTGTTTCTACCTACTTTTTTTTACTTTTGCATCATCTTAAAAGTACTCAATTGTATTTATTACTGCTTGCTGTAACTCATTCTAACCCTTCTGGTTTAAACACTTGGGCTTCGGACCAGTTGTTTTGCACTGAGAGGGTTTGTGGTCTGCACTGTAGTGGCAGAACAGGTAGCTTACATCCTTCTAGGTTGGGAACTGCTGATTGAGGGCTCAGTGTCTGTTATTCTAAAAGTGTATTAATTCTGGTTTAAGCACTTGGTCTTTCAGGCCAGTTATTTTACATTAAGAGGGTTCGTGGTCTGCACTCTTGTGGGAGGAGAGGCTGGACTCTGCCCTTCTGAGCTGGGAATTTCTGATTGAAGGCTTATAGTGCATGCATATCTGAACTGCTTCTTACTGAAGTTGGTGCGCCTTGTTTGCTGTGGCATAGACTGGATTCGGGCCTGCTGGATCTAGCTTTGTTTGTGTAACTTGAGCACTAATCCAGGCATTCTCTAAAGTATTCAATTGTATTTATTACTGCTTGGTAGTAACTTGATTAAAGTTTAGCTGTCATTCTAAGTCTTTTGGATTAAGCACTTGGGCTTCAGACCAGTTGTTTTACATTAGGAAGGTTTGTGGCATGCACTGTGGTGGCAGGACAGGTAGCTTTCATCCTTCTAAGTTGGGAACTGCTGATTGAGAGCCCAGTGTCTGTTATTCTTAAAGTGTATTAGTTCTGGTTTAAGCACTTGGGCTTCAGGCCAGTTATTTTACATTAAGAAGGTTTGTGGTCTGCACTCTTGTGGGAGAAGAGGCTGGACTCTGCCCTTCTGAGCTGGGAATTTCTGGTTAAAGGTTTATAGTGCCTGAATATTTGAACTGTATCTTACTGAAATTGGTACACCCTGTTTGCTGTGGCATAGACTAGATCCAGGCCTGCTGAATCTAGCTTTGTTTATATGCTTGTGGTTTGTTTGCTTGTTATTTCCCTGGAACGCTAATTCCACCTAATACGCGGCTTCTCAGCGCTTCTGTGGATCACTAGTGATATCTGCATTGCTTACTGTACTTATTTCCTTGTTTCACTTGAAAGAAAGTTACTGTTTGTCGTTTTTGCATTTAAGTTACCTGTAACACATTGCACTTAAGTTACCTGGCACTTGCTCACTAAAGCAATTATATAAGTCAGCACTAAAAATTAAAAGCACTACACCCTCACTCCCCACTGGCCCTGGTTTTCAATTATTAAGGAATTCCCAATATTATTCTAGCATGTCCAAAGGTCAGTTGTCAATCTTCTCTCTGGTCCAGCTGGTGAATCTGGGAATCTTGAGGCAATGTTACAACTGCCTCATGTACACAGACAACCCTCTCCTCCTCCCAACAAATTCCAACACATGTGAGAGATGCAACCATATAGCCAAACTGGAGGCTAAGCTCTCTCAACTCAGTACTGGCATAACCAGTCAGGAGGAGAAGGAAACCACACTCACTACAATTCCACTCTCACATAGACCTACCACGACAGCAAACCAAACACATAATCACACAAAAACATACTCGGAGGCTCTAAATAAAGATCTGCCGAAGCAGCAGAGACCTCCAAAGCAGACACCCAAGCAGCCGCTACCCCAAAACAAAACACGTGCAACACATATCTCACAAAGCCAGTGTGCCAAACAGTCACAGCCCTTAAGACTAAACAACACACCTGATACACTTGTAATAGGTGACTCTATCGTCAGGCACACTGACGTCCAGCTCACCAGGCTGAACAAGGAGAGGGTCACGGTGAGCAGCCTGTCAGGTGCTAGGATCCGCCACATAACACAAGCACTCAGGTCACTCCAAGGCAAGTACAAATATGACTCAGTCATTGTCCATGCTGGTGTGAATGACCTGAGACGTACCTCCCTGGACTACATGAAAAGAGACGTAAAGGAGCTCTCTGAGCATGTAGCCCAGGCCGGTATGACCCTGACCTTGAGTAGCATCTTACCCTCACCAAGAATGATGCCACAATATAAAGACAAGATGATCAATTTCAACAATTGTCTTAAGTACTGGTGTCATTCAAAGGGGATCCAATGCCTGTCAGCTTGGGATGATATGCTCGACAAGCCACGATGCTTCGCTAGGGACGGCTTGCACCTGTCACCCTGGGCTTTGGATATTGGCAAAGGCTCTTGCTACCCCATAGTGCCTTTTTAGGCAAGGCTCAAAAGACAAACCCACCTCCATAGGTATCACAAGGGATAAGAAACTAAGAGTAATGCTACTCAACGCCAGAAGTCTAAACCTCAAGATGCACGCGAAACTCTCCTTAGCATGGAGAACATCGATATCTGTGCAGTAACAGAAACCTGGTTCAGGGCTCCCGAGAGCACCCCAGCACTACCAGGTTATACCTCATACCATGCTTTATGGCCCCATAACTTGGACTGAACCACAAAAGGAGGGGGAGTATCGATATTCATCAAAGATACCCACACCTCCAGGTTGGTGGCAAAGCATGAAGCATCAGAGACTATCCATGTGCAACTAACAGTGGGTAAAACTGCCTTCCAGTTTATAGCCTGCTACAGACCACCCTCCCAAACCCAGGAACCCCACTCGGTCTTCCTGAGAACACTGGAAAATATGAAGGTCTCTCCAAACACCATTATATTGGGCGACTTCAACTACCCAAACATAGACTGGGAGCATTACTCTAGTTCCAACACCCTAGCCCAAAGGTTCCTAGAATTTATAAACTCAAATGCTATGGAACAACTTGTTACCACTCCCACAAGAGGGAAAACATACTGGACCTGATCATCACCAACATGGGGACTCTATGCTCCAGACCAGAAGTGTATCCCTCACTGGTAAGATCAGACCATAAACTAATCTCACTGGATATTCACATCCCAACCCCACCCCCTGCCCAGAAAACCACAGTGAAAAACTTCTCTAAAGCAAATTTTACACTCCTCAAAACTGAGGTGGAATCCTTCAAAGCCCCGGGCCTGTGGAAAATACGGCCCAGACCGCAGAATCCTTTATAAACGCATTCTATGAACACCTTCAGGAATGCATGGATCATGCGATCCCAAATAAAACCAAGACCCAGTCCTCCAAACGCAGACGTCCTGTCTGGTGGACCCCAGCCATAAACAAACTATACAATAGAAGGAGGAAGCTACTAAATGATAAAGCAAAATCCCAAAAAGGGAAGGCATCACTGATCAGTATTAGCAAAAAACTACGGGCACACATAAAATTGTCTAAGGCCAGCTTCGAGAGAAAAATTGCACAGGACACTAAGGATAATCACAAGACTTTCTTTAGTTATGTTAGGAACCTGGGTGGTAATTCCCAGATATGCTCAGAATTAGTCCAAAATGACAAAAATACACGAACCCACAGACATTGCCAACATCCTAGCTGACAGGTTCAGCGCAAACTTCTCCCCTCCCACCAAAGGGCAAATATCTATCCCAGCAGAGTGCTGCCCCTGACATCTCAGATGCTCAGGTAAGAGCCGCCTCTCCAAAGCAAAAACACAGCATCAATGGGACCAGATGGTGTCCCGGGCAGCGTCCTACATGAACTCAAAGAAGAGCTAAACCCAAACATAAAACTACTGTTCAATCTCAGCCTTACTACAGGATATGTGCCCAAAGAGTGGCGTACAGCAACAGTGGTCCCTCTCCATAAAGGTGGTGCCTCAACGGATCCTGGAAACTATCGCCCCATAAGCCTGACTAGCTTGGTCTGCAAAGCTATGGAAAGGATCATCATGGACCTCATAAATAAAGATATTGGGGACCTACAAACACTGGATCCTACCCAGTTCAGCTTTGTTAAGGGCAGATCCTGCCTCTTAAACCTGGTTGATTTCTTTGAAACAGTCACCAAGGCCATTGACGAGGGGAAGGTGGTCCACACAGCCTACCTGGACCTCGCAAAAGCCTTCGATACAATACCCCACTCGGGCATTATAGATAAGCTCACCAGCTTAAATATAAACCCCTATGTCACTAGATGGATTGCAAACTGGCTCAAGGACAGAACCCACATGGTTAGAATTGCTGGAGCCATGTCAGACTCCAAACCAGTTACAAGTGGTGTCCCACAAGGCTCAGTTCTGGGACCTCTCTTGTTCGGTATATATTTCTCGGAGGTACAGGCCAACACGGAAGGACTGTGGCTGACCAAGTTTGCAGATGACTGCAAACTGGGCGCCATAATCGAGACTCCAGCCGACACAAGCATCCTCCAAAAGGGCCTCATAGAAACAGACAACTGGTGCCAGAGCCATGGCCTCAAGCTAAATGCCAAAAGTGTATAGTCATCCCCTTTGGCAAAAACAAAGTGCCCACAAATTACCACATAGGTGGAAATCCATTAAGTACAGAAGAAGTAATTAGGGACCTGGGGACCCAAGTTGATAGCAATCTCTCATTTGACAACCGCGTGGCCAAAGTGGTTAGAAAAACATTTTATATAGCCCACCTAATCATGAAGGGATTCACATCTAGATCAGGGGAGGTCATCGTGCCTCTTTACTCATCCCTCATCAGGCCCATAATTGAGTACAATGCCCCTTTTGGGATGTACCTTACCAGACACCTGCAGCAACTGGAAAGACCCCAAAAGTACCTCACCAAGAGGATCAAAGGGCTCAAACAGATGCCATATGCTGCCCGGTTAAAGAAACTCCAGCTCTACTCAGTGGCATACCGCCTGTTCAGAGGCGATCTGTGCCTGACGTATAAAGCCATGTCCAACCCGGAATTAATGGACATGCTGCACCTCAGAAAATCCAAATCCCATCGAGCTACGCGCTCGAGAGACTTGAACCTCAGCACTGAAATAAGTAGGACATGCTGGAGGGACAGATTCATAACCCAGAGGCTCCCTTCACTCTGGAATAAAATCCCAGTCCAGGTTAGGCAGAGTCCCTCATTGACTCCAAGAGGAATCTTGATGAGTGGATGGGAGATCGTAGGTTTACCCCGGGTATCACTTCTGTGTCACTGTTAGATAGAGGCACAGTATACTAACCTCGAAAAAGGGCATAGCAAAATAAATTTAAAATGGGTGGCGAAAGCCAAACACATTCTGGCTAGGCTTATAAATGCCCTAGGGCAGATAGCCTAGTATGAACCTATGAACCTATAAGACTGCATATGAGGAAACTTAAGTGGTACCTAAAAAGCTTATGAAGTCAACATTGTCACAGCCTGGAAGCAATGATTCCTATCATTCCTTGCCTGCAGCAAGAGTTCCTATCGGTGGGCAGAGGCCTGTCACCAAAACAAGGGACTGTCATTCATTCCATACCCTGCCACACAAACCCTGACAACGGACGCATCAGATTATGCTTGGGGGGCACATATGTCAGGGAGATGCATTCAGGGCCAATGGAGCCCAAATCAAATGCACCTACATGTCAACCAGAAAGAGATGATAGCTGTACAGAATGCTCTGACAGCCTTCAAGGACCATCTTCATCCAGGACAACTACTGATAAAGACAGACAACACCACAGTCATGTGGTACATAAACAAGCAGGGGGGGTACCCATTCCTACCCCTTTTGCAGACTAGCCATGTCTTAGTGGAACACGGCCTTGACTTATCAAATACATCTACAAGCTTAATTCCTGCCAGGAAAGCAAAACACTCTGGCAGATGAACTAAGAAGAAATCTTATGGACCCACACGAATGGCAACTGGATCCACAAATCTTCAGCATGTTGACACACAAATGGGGGAGCCCAGACATAGATCTTTTTGCCTCACCCCAGAACTATCAGTTGGACAAATTCTGCACAAGATTTCATCACAAAACAGCTTGGAAAGTGGACGCTCTGTCCTTCAGCTGGAAAAACCTATCAGTCTATGCCTTTCCCCCTCTGCCCTCCAAGGTCTTACTAAAAGTCAGACAGGAAAAACCAAAAAGGATTCTCATTGCTCCAGACTGGTACCCCCTCCTACACAATATGTCACACCTTCCTCCGTAGTACCTGCCTTGGACGCCTTATCTGCTGTCTCAGCAGAATTAGCAAATTCTGCACACTCAGCTCCAAACTCTGAATCTTGCAGCATGGCTAATCAACTAATTTCACCGGTTACATCTCTCAGCAAACCTGTGATGGATGTCATTTTGGAGGCTAGAAGGCCTAGTACTAGAAAATCTTATGCTGATAAATGGAAAAGATTCTGTGCCTGGAACCAAGCACAAGGAATAAGCACAGCAATGCCCAATATTCCTCAGATTCTGCAGTATGTAACTGAGGTGCTTCACAAGGGCTTATCTTTTTATTCCATAAAAATACATACCTCTGCCATTTCAGCTCATTACAACACAGAGCCTCCCCTCTTTTCTCATCCCCTGCTAAAGCAGTACCTCAGAGGGGCCAAAAATTTAAGACCTCCCAGGAGAGCACCAACTCCTGCATGGGACCTCAGTTTTGTGTTGGAAAAGCTCACCCTACCTCCTTTTGAGCCAGCTGCTACTGCAGACATAAAATTTCTCTCTTGGAAGACAGCTTTTCTTTTAGCAGTCACTTCAGCTAGAAGGATTTCAGAACTACAGCTCTCATGGCAGTGGAGCCTTTTATTATCTTTTACCCAGACAGGGTGGTGCTCAGGACCAATCCATCCTTTATGCCTAAAGTGGTATCTAGTGTTGCTCTTAATCAGTCCATTCATCTGCCAACTTTTTTCCCAAATCCACAGAACCAGGGTGAGGGGATTCTGCATTCTATGGATGTACACAGACAACTAAGACTCTACTTAAGCAGGACAAAATCTGTAAGAAAATCTGAGCAATTACTGGTGGCATTTGCTGCAGGGGCAGAGGGAAAGGCTATTTCAAAGCAGACTATTTCAAAATGGATAAGCCATTGTATTTGTTTCTGCTACATGCACCGTGGTAAACCTGTTCCCAAGGGGATCAGATCCCATTCCATTAGGGCTGCATCTACTTCTGCAGCCTTTCTCAGAGGGGGTTCCTAACAGAGACATTCTAGAAGCTGCTACCTGGAGTTCAGTTCATACGTTCACCAAACATTACCATTTATCTCTCTTCTCTAAATCGAGAGCAGGCTTTGCCACTGCTGTCCTGCAGGGCCTTGTAGCTGCTCCTAGTGTTGTATAATTCCATCCTCCCAACCATAGCTTTGGGATTCTACCCAAATGTAATGACTGCAACAGTGAAACACGAAGAACATAGTACAGTTGTGTACACTTACCATAAATGTAGATGTTAGAGTGTATTCACTGTTGCAGTCCTGGTTACCCACCCGCCAGCCCCCTGTTTTTCTCTTACTAATACCTCTTCTTTCTTTTACTATGCTCAAAAGCCTTTTTGGTGTATTTGGTTTTTGTTTGGAGGTATATTTGTTGTGTTTTAAATGACATGAATATATATTTTTATATATATATATATATATATATATATATATATATCTATATATATAAAACTTCCCATTTGGGGGGCACCTGACATCTGGGGCAAGAAAAGCTGAATAAAATGGCGTCGGCTGCATGTTTTATACCCCTGATGTCATAGAAGAAGGGACAGCAACTGACGCAGGACCCAAGATTTTGTTAATCAGGCCGACTGAGGGCAACCTGCCAGCAGATTACCCAAATGTAATGACTGCAACAGTCAATACACTCGAACATCTACATGTATGGTAAGTGTACACAACTGCACTTTTCAGTTGATATTCAGGAAAGTCAGAATATACTTCAAAGAAACTGTGGATATATTTATCACCACTGTTACCCAGCATTCCTGAATTTCTACATACTGTTGATTGTTTATCAGCACTGTTACTGAAAACACTATTCGGATATTGTTAACATCTAATAAAGCTTTATTAACTGAACTACAGGGTGTGCAGAATTTATTCTGAAAAGTACAGAAAGACTTCCCCATAAAGGAGAGACTGGCACCTGTTCAGCACAAGTTTTGGGCAATTTAACAGACTTTCATTCCAGTTGTTATTATTTAATTCCAGTATACTATAGTCTTGTCAATTTTTTCACAAGTAAAAAGCACCTTTTCTAAAAAAAAAAGGGACAGTCTAGTTTTTGAGTGACTATGCTAGGATTCTGTCCACCTCCCCCTTTCTCTCAAAGTCTAATCCAGAAACTGACTCTGACCACCTTTGAAAACAGATGGTGTCAGACTCTCTTGTGAAAAGTAGTGCAGAAGGGGTATAGTTCGCAGTGGATACAATTACCTTCCTTTGAGGGAGTTCTGCCCCAGCTTCTTAATCAGATTTTTTTTTCCCAGGTTCTTCAACGCCTATTCACCCTAGGTAGAAGTCTTTGAATCAGTTATTTTAGGTCAGAGTCAAAGGTTCTATTACAGAATGTTTCTGGTGCGAATGAGAGAGTATTCGCATAGACCAGTTCTAGATCTGTCCTTTCTTAGTCTGTTTGTGGAAGTACCAAGGTTCAAGATGGTTGACCCTCCAGAGTTTAACTTTCATCTCTCAAGGGAGTTTTAAGATTACATTTGAGCTAAAAGGTGCTTATCATAATACTTATTATGCTTCAGGAAATTTGTCAAATTCTCTGTGTCTGGGTCATATCATCAGTTCTCTACATTGTCCTTTGGGTTATCTTACAAGCTCTCAGGGTGTCTGTCTAGCTCCAGTTGTCGCTCATTGCAGAATGCATGGCATTCACTCATTTCCTTATTTAGATGGCTTGCTTATCTTTGCAGAGTATTTTTCGAGATGTCAAAAGTGCTTAGGGTTGGTTTAATCTCTTCTTAACAATCTGGGGGTACCAGGTATATATTCAGAAATCCTCCTTGATTCAGTTCCACAAGATTATTTTTCTAGGTTACATTTTACACACCTCTCAGTGTAGAGCTTGTTGACACATGAGAAGGGTGATGTTTATCTAGGAACTTTCATGAGCTTCTTCAGTCAGTCAGACTTCTGAGAGAATTTCTCAGAATTCTAGAGTTCATGGCTTTTATGATAGTCCATGATTCCTCTTTAAAGTTGACATATGAAAGAAATGCACTGGTTTCTAAACAAATTATATTGACCCAACATCGCATCTGCTGGAATTTCAGATTCCCGTTTTGGTTTTTGCCAAAAAGAAACTGCACTGGTGGAGACTTCAGATAGAAACAATACAGGTATCCCCTTTTCTTGTCACATTCTAAGCCAGTGTGTAACAGCACTCGCTTCAGATCTTGATTGGAGTGGTAGTTTCTATGGGGGTAAAGGTTCAAGGCCTATGAAAATCTTCAGACAGACCAAAGGACATAAATATCAAAAAGATGATATTGGTTGTGATACAGTGACTTAAATTCAGTTCATCACTTGTAGTGCCTGGGAACTCTGCAGGTAATTGCACACTATTATGTGGTACTTAAACAGTGGGCACCAGGTCTTACCTTCTGTGCATATTGGCTGTGATGGCTTGGGAGTTAGCTCTGCAGCATTCCTCGACCCTGCAAGTATCCTACATTCGGTGAGAGCAAAATGTTGTGGCAGGCAAGCTGAGCAGGACCAAGGCATACCATTTGAAATTGAATGAGGAGGTTTTCCATGAATTGATCAGTTTGTGGGAAACATTTTAAATAGATGTGTTTACCTCCTTTCAAAACAGAAAGCTGAACAGATTCTGTTCCAGGGCTCATTAAAAGGATACTTGGAAAACAGCTGCATTTTCTTTCCCATGATTTGGGAATGTTCTTTTATGGCTTTCTACTGATGTCCAGGGTAATTCTGTAGATTCAGGATGACTCTCCAAAAATAATTGTTATGACCTCCTTTTGACCCAGGCAGCCTTGGTTCTCCCTTCTTAATGGAACTGGCCAAGAGCAGTTTCCACACACTTCCTGACAGACTGGACCTACTCAACCAAGACCAGAAGCTTGATACACCCAAATTTCAAACAACTTAAACTAACTGCCTGGATGATTAAAATTTGATACCTTTTTTTGGCACCTGTTTTATGAGAACATGCAGTACGTACTAAAGGAGGCAGAAAATTCTACTAGGAAATCTTTGCATTAACAAGTGGAAAAGATGATGTAGTTGTTGCCTAGCGAATAACTAAGGCACTGTCAGTGATTTTGTACCACTGGTGCAAATATATTTGAGTGAGTTACTATCCTTTTGCTTCTCTGTCAAGATGCGTCTTGCACCTATTTTCAGCATGTCATCTCATGTATCCTCCTTTTTCTTTGTTTTTGTAAAACAGTTTCTGAAGAGAGTTATATACCCAAGACCTTCTTTTTGGTGATTTTAATTTTGTTCGGGAAAAATTAATTGCGCATTCATCCTTCACACAGCCTCAGTAGCATATGAATTGTGTGCCTGCAGAAACCCTACTCGTGCAGCTTTCCAGATCTCAGAATCTCCTTCACTGTGTTTCTGTGTAGGGGATTGGCTAAGCCCCTCCCATCAGGGGAACTTAACCCGTGAGAGTCAGCTGTTTGGTCTTAAGTGTCAGCTGAAGAACTGACAGTTGAATCTGTTCAGCTGCTTGCATTTGTGGAAACTCCGATCCCTTTGGAAACTTATGTGCTTCATCTTTTTTAATTATCTACTTTTGTTTTCTTTCTGTTTTATTTAAAAAATGCATGTGTATATTAACTATTTATTTTAATATACTTGCGATTTAAATCTGATGTAAATTCCTCCGGGGATTCTTACTACTGAGTTTGTATTCTTAATACTGTTTTTTTATGCAGTTATAGCTTTTTGTTTTCCAAAGTGTTCTATGACCTTCACTGGGAAAATTATTCTGTGGTGTCATTTAGACAATAGGCCTCTTTTTTTCTGTTTATCTGCTTCGTTTGGAAGCTCTGACAGCAAAATAGTGCATTTGTTTCACTTTTTTGTAATTTATGTGATACTTTATACAGATTTATTACTGCTACGGCTGTTTTTATCTTTACATCACAATTTTACTTCAAATTAGTTCATTTGCGTTTTCTCTGGAAATGTTTTTTTCTGACAAGGAAATCTCCAAGTAAATTCTTATTTATGCGGTTTTAAAAGGTTGCTACTTAATTTAAGGGTATATTATTTAATTTTTTATCTGTATTTGGACAAGTGAATTTTACTTGGTATTTGAGTCTGTGCGCTCCATTTACTATACTGAACAAAGGCTTAGCACAGTTTAAACTGCTTCTGCTGTATTTGATGCGTGTGAACATAGTTTATATTTTGTATCACCGCTGCTTTAGTCAGCCCTTAACCGCAGCAGTGTATTATTCTGTTCCTTTAAGTTCTGAATTTGTGTTTGGTCCTGCTGCTACCCAGATCCTGAAACAGCAGGATAATAGAGGCAAATTGCTGCACAGGGTATCTAGAATGTTTTGTATTCCCAAGTTCTCCCCTGACAAGGGGTCCAGCTTCAAGGGGGCAGAACAAACAAAAATCCCAGCCTAATGAGTCAGGGCACTAAAAGGAAAAGGTAGGAGGATAATGCTGCCTAAACAAGTAAAAAGGGTTCCTTTCCCAAAAAAGATATTTCCTGTGCAAAACAATGACATTATCAAGACTATGGGCATCGTGTCCCTCCCCCTTATCACTTTCTCCCAGGCTTTAGCTCAGCAGCCTGACCACAAATAATCTCAGACAAATGGGTGCTGATAATAGTGCAACCAGGATTCTCTTAGCAGAGGACAAAAAATCCTCCTCCCTTCTGGGGAACCCCTCCACACAATCTCCAGACCAGACACACCTGTTCTCTCTGGTACTACTGCCCAATTTGCAAGGAGGGGTTATAGAACCAGTTTCTGCACCAGGAAAAGTATTTTGCACTAGCATCTTTTTGGTATTCAAAAAGGAGCTATCAAGGAGACTAGTGTTAGATTTTGCATATCTGCATACCTTTGTGAAAGTACCCAAATTTAAAATGTTCACCCTGCAAGACTGTCCTACCACATGTTCTTCGTGTTTCACTGTTGCAGTCATCACCTGTGGGTTATCCCTGCTGTGCTACCCCTCGGCCGGCCTGAATACCATGTTTTTCTGCGTCAGCTGCTGTCACTTGTTGACTGACATCAGGTCGTCAGTGGCATAAAGCAAGGCAGCCAACACCATTACATCAGTCTTTCTTGCCATGAAGCCTGTAGCAGAAGCAGTTCGCATTTGTGCCGGTCGGTCGCTACCAGAGTTCGAATTACAGCTGAAAACCTCTAAAGCTATGTACCCTGTTGGGGATCATTTTTTCTTGCACTAACCAATATCCGAAAAAGTTAACAATTGTCTTGCCTGTGGAAAATAGATCCCACACCGAGACTTCCATTCATACTCCGTCACTTGTTTAGGCCCAGACAACGACATCCCCCGTTGCTGTTACTGTGCCCTCATTAACACGAGAGCCATTCGTCTTAGAGCTCTTATTGTAGACAGGTATTTTTATATTCTGTCCTCACCTCAGCCAGCAATCCGTAGACATTCAGAAAAAACATAAATATAGAGACAGACAGACAAGGCTAAGCCTTCCGACGACACTACTGGTAAGCAGGTAGTCAGTTCTCCAGAATTCAGTGAGACGCTTTCTCAGCCGCTGATGCCTGATACATTAGCTACGCAGGCCTCTACCCTAGACCCTTTCAGAGTCTGGTATGCTGCAGAAATCTTTAGTCTTCTGAGCCTTTGGTTGTCGCTGCTTCAGTTGGGTCCGGAGTCGCGACGCAGACACTGGCTTCCGAGGAAGCTTTTCGCACTACCAATTCTAGACAAAAAATGATGTCTTCTCTTCCGACTACCGTTTCACTCAAACCGATGGATACTCTTAGGCCTAGGAGCCAGGCAACTCCTAGAAAATCTGACTCTAGTCACCATCTTACTCCTTCTCCAGCACCCCAGGCCCAAATGCTTAAGATGGCGAAAGATCTTATCTCCCTTATCTCAGGGGTAGACAGGCCACAACTTCAAAAAGGAAAAGACACCCTTCTTCTGAAATAATGACAGAGCAGGATTCTGAGAAATCTGATAACTCAGATTTTGAAGAGGAACTGCAGCCTCTTACTGCTTATGCAGGTTCAGATGCAGAGGAATCCATTCCTTCTGCCTCCCCACCAGAAGACCTGTCCTTTGGGCAAACCCTTCACACACTCAGGGAACATTTCCACTGGGAATCTCAGGACTTCCCTCAGTCTAAGAAAAGACTTGAGAGTTTCTAGACCTGCCCCAGCACAGACCCCTGGCCATCCCTCTGTCTTTGAAGTGGTGGATGATGATGTTCTTCGTTTTCCATTGCTGCAGTCCTTACTATTGGGTATAGTCCGCATCCAGTCGGCCCGAATACCAGAGTATAAGGCTGACGTCGGTCAGGGCGCATTAGACTGACGTCAGTACGTCAGGGTACTAATGCGCATGACCGGCGTCATATCCTCAGTCTTTTTTGCCGCGTGGTCCGATGCAGAAGCAGTTTTGCGAGTGCAGGTTGGCGTTCTGAAATATTTCCGAAACCGGAGTTTCAGACCGAATCAGAGTTGGCTAAGTACCCGTTGGGAACATTTTGGTTTTTCTTGCCTCAGTATTTAACCGGATGTCAGAAAAAGTGAATAACTGTATTTCTTGTGGGAAACAAATACCTCATAGGGATTACCATACATTGTGTATACCTTGTTTAGGGCCTGAGCACGACGTTGTTGGTTGCCGCTCTTGTGCTAGGTTTAACAAACGCACTATTAAGAGGAGGTTAGACTGTGCCAGATTAGTGTTTGGGAAGCGTTGCAATTATAAAATGCCGCCGGATGCTCCGGCCCGCTTCGACCAAGAAGCGCAAGGACAAAACAGCGAAGCCTAGGGTTGATGAACCGGCAGTCCCGGACGTCGGTTCTTTAGGAGGCTCAGTGGAGCCAGAGGTTTTGCCAGGAGTTTCTATGGAGTCTCCGGCAGAAACTTTACTGTTACAGGATGTATCCTCTCAGGAGGCAGGCCAGGCTGAGGGGGCTTCTCAGGTAACTATTCCCTCTCTTCCCAAAGTAGTTAGAGCCTCTCCTTCTGTTGCCAAAACTTCTTTTAGAGGTAGGCCAAGTTCAGCTTCAGTAGGGGCTTCTCCTAGCATTTCGGGTTCTGTACCTAAGAAACATATGCTTAAAATGGCAGAAGATTTGATTACTATGATTAGAGGTTCTATGGGCCCTCCTGATAAGAGGCCTAGGGTGGAACCGGAGTTTGACAGTTTTGAACAGGGTTCAGGGGCTTCTGAGTCTTCTGCGGAAGATTTGCAGGAGTATCCTCATTATTCTGATTCTGATGTGGATGATGCCACTCCTTCGGCTTCTCCTCCTGAGGATTTTTCATTTTCAGAGACTCTGCATTCCATGAGGGAGCACTTTAAATGGGACGGCCAGGATTACTCTGATTCCAGGAAGAGGCTTAGGGAATTCTTGTTTTTACCCCAGCATAGGCCCTTAGCTATACCTCCTGTGTTGAATGTAGTGGAAGATGTTTTTGCAGGGGCTTCGCTGAACCCTGATTCTTTGCCTCCTGCTCCTGTTAAACCTGATAGGTACTATAGGGTGCCCGAAGCTCATAAGTATTTGTTTAAGAGTCCTAGGGCGGACCCAGAAACTGTTTCTCAGGGGCCTAAAGGTGTTAAGGCCTCTGTGGTTAAAAATCCTGTTCCCACTGACAAAGAGGCAAGGGCGTTGGATAGGTGGGGTAAGAAAGTGTATACTTCTTCCACTCTAGCCATGAGAGCGTTGAATTGTCAGTTTCACATGCTGAAATATCAAAATTATCTCCTTTCACAATTGAAATCTAAGGTGGATGCTTTGGCGGAAGGTATTGATTGTAAAGAATTGCTGGATTTGGTTTATGTGTCTGAACAAGTGGGCAAGCATTCTTTGCAATGTGGTTTTGATGCTGTGCAGGCCTCCTCGAGGGTGGCTGCCACTAGTTCTGTTCTTCGCAGGCATGCCTGGTTGAGGGATCAAAATTTGGCTGAGCATGTTAAGACAAGGATTTTGGATGCTCCTTTACAGTCTGATGTGTTGTTTGGTTCACCTGTGGAAGCAGTTTTAAAGAAAATGGAGGACAAAGCTAAGTCTATGCAAACTGTTAAAGATTTTTGCAGGTACAGCCACCAAGTTTAGTAGAAATTGGCCTGCTAAGGGGTGGACATATCCTGCTTATGATTCCCAGTCTAGGGGTAGGTCTAGACGTGGTAGGGGCAGGGCTCAGGGTTCTTTTAGGCCTAGAACAGGGAGTTCACCTGCTCAGACTTCTGGTGAGGGCAGGGGTCAGTCCTTTCGTAAACAGACCCAATGACCTGCCTTTTCAGCTGCCAGTAGATTCTCGTCTGGCAGCTCCTTTGGGAGGACGACTGTCTCTTTTCAAAGAAAATTGGGATTTACTTACTCAAGACTGATGGGTGTTGGACATCATTCACCACGGTTACAGATTTTATTTCCATACAATGCCCCCTTTCAAAGGCATGCCAGACGTTCCTCCTCCACAAAGAAAAGAGGCTCACAAGCAAGTTTCTCAGTTACTCCAAATCGGGGCCATTCAGCCAGTCCCTGTATCAGAAAGGGGCCTAGGATTTTATTCTCGCATGTTCCTAGTACCAAAGAAGGGGAACACGTGGAGACCGATTTTGGATTTATCTCTCCTCAACACTTATCTGGACATTCCCAAGTTCAAGATGTTGACGTTACAACAGCTTTTACCCCTGCTGGGCAAAGATCACTGGATGGTAACTTTAGATCTCAAGGAAGCTTACCTTCATGTGCCTATCAGGCTAAGTTACAGGAAGTATCTGCGGTTTCGAGCTGGAGATTCTCATTATCAGTTCTCTGCATTGCCCTTTGGCTTATCTACTGCCCAGAGTATTCACAAAGGTTCTGGCTCCAGTGATAGCTTACTTCAGGCTACAAGGAATTCAAATCTATCCTTATTTAGACGACTGCCTGATTCTGGCTCAAGAAAAGGAAGACCTTCTACAGCATCTGGAATATGTTATAGCAGTGCTAAGATGCCTAGGGTATTCTGTGAACGAAATAAAGTCCAGTCTAGTACCCTCTCGAGACATGTGCTTTCTGGGTGTGAGACTGAATACAGCAGCCCAGATGGCCTTTTAACCCCGGACAAACAAAAGAGTCTATCACTTTACTTCCATCAACTATCTCATCAGTCCGTGCTGACTGCAAAGACAGTCCTTCAAGCATTAGGGTTCATGGCATCTTGTATTCTGGTGCTTCCCAATGCCAAACTGCATATGAGGAAGTTACAATGGTATCTCAGAAATGTATGGACACAGCACTGCCAGGATTTAGACACTGTCATTCAAATAATACCTTGCCTTCAAAGAGAATTTTTGTGGTGGGCTCAGGAATGTCACCTAAACAAGGGACTCTCTGTGACCCGGCCAGAGGTGAGTCAGATTTTAACGACAGATGCCTCGGACATTGCTTGGGGAGCTCATCTAAATGGAAAGTGGATACAAGACAAGTGGCCTGCCAGACTACAGCATCTACATATCAACATGAAGGAGATGTTAGCAGTCCAGTTCGCATTACTGGCTTTCAAGGAGTTACTTCTTCCAGGGCAGGTGTTGATTCTAACAGACAACACAACTGTCATGTGGTACATCAACAAACAAGGGGAACACATTCTTATCCTCTATGTAGGCAAGCAATGATTTTATGGGAGACTGCGCCACGCTTGCACCTAACTCTTCAGGCAAGGTTTCTGCCAGGAGCACAGAACTCCTTAGCAGATGTGTTAAGCAGACAAATCATGGATCCCCACAGTGGAAACTGGATCTTCATGTATTTCAGAAATTGACAGTGTCATGGGGAACTCCAGACATAGATCTGTTCGCTTCTCCACTAAACCACCAGCTGCCACAGTTTTGCACAAAGGGGTTTCATCACACAGCTTGGAAAGTGGATGCTCTGTCTTTCAGTTGGACAAACCTTCATGTGTATGCCTTTCCACCTCTGCCTCTTCTTCCAAAGGTACTGTTAAAGGTCAGACAGGACAGGCCAAGGATGATTTTGATAGCTCCAGATTGGCCTCGGCAACACTGGTACCCACTACTACGGAGTCTGGTAAAGAAGCCTCCATGGCCTTTACCTTTGATTCCACATCTGTTATCCCAGAAGGACGGTCATCTGCTCCATGTCAAGCTTCACTCTCTTCATCTGACAGCCTGGCATATTCTGTGTTGAAACACAGCAGGTCTCAACTTCCTCAACAAGTTTTAAATGTGATTCTGGAAGCTAGAAGACCTAGTACAAGGAAAGTGTACGCAGAAAAATGGAAGAGATTTTTATTTTGGAGTAAAGCAAAGAATTTGGAGATTTCTGAGCCTAATTTGAGTATGGCTCTTCAATATCTTACTGAGTTACTGGACAAGGGTCTGTCCTTCTCTTCCATTAAGATTCATGCTGCAGCAATCTCAGCTCACTATGATTGTGACCCACCATTGTTTTCGCATCCTTTGTTCAAGCAGTTTCTTAGAGGGGCAAAAAATATAAGACCCCACGTAGAGCTCCTACTCCTGCTTGGGATCTCAATTTTGTGTTGGAAAAACTTACTCTACAACCTTTTGAGCCTGCGGCTACTGCTGAATTGAAATATTTGTCATGGAAGACTGCTTTTTTGTTGGCTATTACTTCTGCAAGAAGGGTGTCTGAGTTGCAGGCCCTTATGGCAGTCGAGCCCTTTTTGATTTTCCATAAGGATAGGGTATCATTACGCACTAATCCTTCCTTTATGCCTAAGGTGGTTTCTAGTGTGGCTTTAAACCAAACTATTCATTTGCCTACTTTTATGCAGACCCCAAAATAAAGGGAAAAGATTTTGCATACTTTAGATGTACACAGGCAATTGCGTTATTACTTAAGCAGGACTAAGGATTTTAGGCAGTCTCAGCAGTTGTTTGTTTCTTTTGCTTTGAGTTCGCAGGGCAAGCCTGTGTCAAAACAAACTATTTCTAGGTGGATTGGCTTTTGCATTGCATTTTGTTATTCCCATCATGGCAAGGAGATTCCAGCTGGGATTAGGCCTCATTCCACTAGGGCTACTGCCACTTCAACAGCATTTCTAAACGGTGTCAACTAAGGATATTTTGGAAGCAGCTACTTGGAGTTCAGTGCATACTTTCTCTAAGCATTATCACCTTCCTATCTACTCTAAGTCTAGGGCTGGTTTTGCCATAGCTGTTTTGCAAGGCATGTTGTCAGCTCCTGCTTCTTTATGATTTGCCAGCCTCCCTTACCTCTGCTTTGGGATTCTACCCAATAGTAAGGACTGCAGCAATGGAAAACGAAGAACATAGTACAGTTTTGTACCTACCATAAATGTAGATGTTCGAGGATTCCATTGCTGCAGTCCAATTTACCTCCCTCCTTCCCCTCTGTGTTTAGGGGTGGTTGTGTAGGTGAGTTTACATGCTTATATTTTTGTATATATTGTTCATGTTTTGGTGCAGGTATTTTGGGCCTTGTCTTTTTAGGGTCTTCTGACATCTGGGGCAAGAAAAGACTGAGGATATGACGCCGGTCATGCGCATTAGTACCCTGACGTACTGACGTCAGTCTAATGCGCCCTGACCGACGTCAGCCTTATACTCTGGTATTCGGGCCGACTGGATGCGGACTATACCCAATAGTAAGGACTGCAGCAATGGAATCCTCGAACATCTACATTTATGGTAGGTACAAAACTGTACTTTTTCCATGAATCCAGCTTAGCCCCTGACACCCTCCCACCTGCTCCCAGTAAACCTGACAGGTATTACAGAGTACTGGATTCTCACAAATATCTGTACAGAAATCCTGCTGCAGACCTGGAGGTCATTACACAGGGGCCTAAAGGAGCTAAGACTAGTTCTGAAAAGAATCCTCTTCCTTCTGACAAGGAATCCAGAGCTCTGGACAGGTGGGGTAAAAAAGTGCACACCTTTGCAACGTTGGCTATCAGAGCACTCAGCTGTCAGTTCCATATGTTGAAGTAACAACACACTTTGGAACTATTAAAGCAGAAGGTTCTACCTTTCCTGACTGCCAGTTCGCAACAGCAGATTTACTGCACTGTACTTGTCAAGTTGCTAAACACTTTCTGCACTGTGGATATGACTCACTAGAAGCCTCAGGCAGGGCAGCAGTGTCAGGATCTGTCATTAGGAGACATGCATGCTTGAAGGAACAACCTCTCATTGATCATGTCAAGTCTAAACTTATTGATGAACCTCTGGATAAGGACCATTTGTTTGGAGTAAAAGCAGAAGAGGTGCTTAAAAAGACGGAAGACAAAGCAAAATCTATGCAGACAGTAAAAAATTTCTTTCAGGTTCAACCTCCTAGGTCCAGCAGGAATTTCCCCTCTAAGCACTGGTCCTTTCCTGCAGCTACCAGACAGGAGCAAAGTAAGCCCCGCAGGGACAGACCACCTAGGCCCTATCCCGGGGACAATAGAGAACCAAACAGTGGACCACTTCCGCTCCAAAGGCAGCGAGTTCTAAGTCATCCTTCTATGGCAAAAACTCTCAATGACTTCCTCTCCCTCCTTTCACTCACCAAAAGCTAGGAGGAAGGATCTCCCTCTGCAAAGAAAATTGGCTTTCTGTAACAAAAGACCAATGGGTCTTAAAGTCATTTTTCTGGGATACATATTCTCTTTCAACAAACTCCCAATTCCAGGAGGGTACCCAGACTTACCTCCAAATCAGTGGGCAGAGGCATTGAAACAAGTCCAAACTCTCATATCTATCCCAGGGGGCAATAGAACCTGTTCCCGCAGATCAGACAGGCAAAGGCTTTTAGTCCAGACTATTTCTTGTTCCCAGAAAAGAGGGCATTTGGCACCCCATCCTGGATCTATCCATTCTGAACACCTCACTGGTGGTCCCCAAATTCAAAATGCTAACTTTGCAGCAGTTGCTGCCTGTGCTGACAAAAAAACACCTGGTTAGTGGCCCTAGACCTAAAAGATGCTTACCTCCACATCCCCATAAGGGAATCCTGCAGGAAATTCCTGCGCTTCAGAGCAGGCTCATATCACTTTCAGTTCTCTGCGCTACCCTTTGGCTTATCTACTGCTCCCGGGGTATTCACCAAATGCTTAGCCCCGGCCATAGCATTTTGCAGACAGAGAAATATTCAGATTTACCGTTATCTGGATGACGGCTTCATTCAGGCAGAGTGCAAAGAAAAGCTGCTCCAGAACCTCCTCTTTGTCAAAACACTCCTAACTTCCTTAGGGGTTCACCATCAACGAAAAGAAATCAAAGCAAACACCCTCCAGGATTATCATTTTCTTGGGAGCACTGCTGGACATAGCATCCCAAGTGTCCTTCCTATCCCCAGAAAGGCAGAGCTTCCTGCCTTTGTGCTTTACCCAGCTGATTTCCAGAAGTCACCTGACAGTGACGAAGTTCTTGCAAGCCTTGGGGTGCATGGCATCTTGCATCCTTCTAATTTCTTTGGCCAGGCTTCACATCAGAAAACTTAAGTGGTATCTAAAGAACCCTTGATGTCAACACTCTCAGCCTCTAGAGACCTCTCTCCCCCTGATCCCCTGTATAAGGGCCAAGTTTCTCTGGTGGGCAAGGACCTGTGCCAAGAACAAGGGTCTTCCCTTCATCCTCTGCCCTACCGGGCAGACTTTTACCACCAGTGCATCAGACATTGCTTGTGGTGCTCACCTAGCAGGCAGGTGCACCCAAGGTCTTTGGGAAGCCCAGCACCTTCCCTTACACATCAACTAGAAGGAAATGATGGCAGTGCAAAAGGCTCTGATATCCTTTGAACCCCATTTCAGCCCAGGGGTTCTCCTTATCAAAACAGACAACACCAATGCAATGTAGTACATCAAGAAACAGGGAGGGACCCAATCCTACCCTCTCTGCAGGATAGCCATGAACTTCTGGCTGACTGCCTCCTCCATGGGGACTACACCTAATAGCCCAATACCTACCAGGGATCAACAACTCCCTGGCAGACCACTTAAGCAGAAACTTACTGGACCCCCACGAATGGCAGCTCCACAGAAAAATCTTTTTGCAAGTCACTCAGGAGTGGGAAACTCCGGAGGTGGATCTCTTTGCTTCGCACCTCAACCACCAGTTATAAAAATTCTGTACCAGGGAATATCACCGCCTATCATGGAAGGGTGGATGCCTTGACCTTCCCCTGTGCACGCATTCCCTCCTCTGTCCCTTATTCCCAAGGTACTGATCAATATAAGGGAGGAGAGACCAAAGGCCATCCTCATTGCTCCAGATTGGCCCAGGTAGCATTGATTACCCCTTACTGCGCAGCCTCACATCACACCCTCCCAGGCAGCTTCCCCTGATCTCAGACCTCTTGACTCCGGGGGGGGGGGGGGTGCTACACCCAGACTTGCAGACTGTCAAACTGTCAGCATGGCTTATACTCTAAAAACAAACAAGTGGGCCCTGTTAAGCAAATCGGTCATAGACATTATCACAGAGGCCAGAAGGCCCAGCACCAGAAACTTTTATTCAGGGAAATGGAAAAGATTCTGCTCCTGGAGCCAGTCCAGAGAGAGCAGTTCCTGTCAACCTTCCATCCCTCTTATCCTGGACTATCTAGCGGAATTACTCAATAGTGGCTTCTCCTTCTCTTCAATTAAGATCCACGCCTCTGTTCTCACATCCTTTTATTAAACAATTCCTCAGATTGGCTTCTAATATCAGACCTCCCAGAAGGCCACCCACACCAGCCTGGGACCTGAATTATGTTTTGGAAAAACTAACCTTACCACCCTTTGAACCTGCTGCTTCAGCAGAACTGAAATATCTCTCCTGGAAGACTGCCTTCCTACTAGCTATCACCTCAGCCACAAGGGTTTCAAAACTTCAGGCACTGATGGCCATTGAGCCTTTCATCATTTTCCATGTAGACAGGGTCTCCCTGAGGACTCACCCCTCCTTTATGCCCAAGGTGGTATCTAATGTGACTCTCAACCAGGCCATACATCTACCCACCTTCTTCCCTAACCCCCAAAACAAGGGGGAAAGAATTCTGCACTCACTAGACGTGCACAGACAGCTCAAATACTACCTGGACCGTACTAAAGCATTCAGAAAAACAGACCAACTTCTTGTCGGCTTTGCCCCAGGGGGCAGAGGGTAAGCCCATTTCCGTGCAAACCATTTCCAAATGGATATCACACTGCATCCATTTCTGCTACAGATTACATGGGAAACCACCCCCTAAGTTGGTTCATACCCATTCCACTAGGACAGCCTCCACTTCCACAGCATTCCTCAGTGGAGTTCCCACCAGGGACATCTTGGAAGCTGTCACTTGGGCTTAGAAAGCATTACCACCTACCTCTTTTCTGTAAGGCTAGGGCAGGGTTTGCCTCTGCAGTGCTGCAGGGCTTGTTGACCCAGGCCTGGGTCTCTTAATAATCCTACCACCCCTCTCCTCAGCTTTGGGAATACTCCCACATGTGATGACTACAACAGTTAAACACGAAGAACCTAGTACAGTTGTGTACACTTGCATAAATGTAGATGTTCTAGTGTATTCACTGTTGCAGTCTTGGTTTCCCTCCCTTTTTCCCCCTTATATCCTCTTTCCTTAGGGAGACATAAGCTTCTTACAGTGGCTTTTTGCCACCAGGACCTCTTTAATGTATTTCCTGGGGCTTCTGACTGGCTAGGGCAAGAAAAACTGATGTAATGACGTTGGCTGCCTTGCTTTATAGCACTTGACGACCTGATGCCAGTCAACAAGCGACAGCAGCCAACACAGAAAAACACTGACTCTGGTATTGCGGCCAGCTGAGGGCTACCACAGCAGGGATAACCCACAGGTGATGTTTGAGTGTATTCACTGTTGCAGTCATCTACATTTATGGTAAGTGTACACAACTGTACTTTCTTTGGGCCACTGTTTCTGAGGGATGCTTATCACGTGTTGATTCCAACTTCGAGGCGAGCCTACAAGTGTCCTATCTCACACCTTCCAAGAAGTTGTCTTCTTGGGGTGTATGATGGACCCTGAAAAAAAGGACGGCCTTTCTACCAGAAGACAGTCTTGGAAGGTTAAGAACATTTTCAGTGATTCCTATCTTCAAGAAGCTGCCTATGCAAGAGTGTCTCTCAAAATTCTAGACCTCATTGCATCAGTGATCCTCATGGCACCATGGGCCAGATTCCAAATCTGAGAAATTCAATACTACTAAAATTGTTGGACCCAGCACCTACTTCCTTTGGCATTCCAGGTACCAGTGCTGGAGTTTGTGAGATGACTTACAGTGGTGGAGGGATTAGATCTCTCTCATTTTATACTTATTTTTCCTCCTTTAGACCCCCCCCCCCCCAGTTCAATCAGTCCAGATGTACTCGTTAGATTTTGCATGGGGTCCTTCACATGCTACTAAGCACATAAAGGTTGAAGAAATGTGAGCAGTGTTTCAGACTTTAAAAGCTCTTCACCACTTACGCTCTCCAGGTCTCCTTTTATTAGTTTCAGACAACACCATAGTGATGCATTACCTAAACAAACAAGAGGGCACAAAGTCTTACCCTCTTTGCTGGTTGGCAGTGATGATCTTGTAACTCGCCTTACAGCATTCTATGATGCTTCAGGCTTCATACGTCCCATCAGCTCACAACACAGTGGCAGACAGACTAAGCAGATCCTGGACAAGCCCTCACAAGGGCCATGTATGGTGCCTACTCCTCTAGTTTTGAAATGTGTATGAGCTACTTAATACTTATTTTATGCATCTAGAGGTCTTCCTGGATTTGGCCCAGATGTGGGAAACAATAGGTCTGTTCACAGATACCCAAGGTACTTCTGAAGGTTAAGAAAAAATTACCAAAGATCACTGTGGTGACTCCCTTTCGGCCCAAGCAAAGTTGCTTCTCCCTTTTAAATGGACTTGGTCAAGGGCAAGCACCACAAACTTACTCACATTATGAATCTGCTTGCACAGTATCAGGCAACTGGTGTACCCCAGCTTACAGTAATTGGTACTGACAGCCTGGATGATTCTTTTTTGATGCCTTGTAGGCACTTGTTCCTTGAGGATGTGCAACAGGTATTGAAGGAGGCAAGAAAACAATGTTTACCAGTGGAAGAGGTTTTCTTTGTGGTGCGTAACTAACATTAGTGGCCGAATGTGGTGTACACTGTCCCTTTGGTTTTGAAAATAATTGAGAGCTACTTAATGCCTTGTCTTATGCAGCTTGTGGCCATCTCCATGTGTGTTCCCATAGATCCCCCTCTTTTGTCTGTTTTTGTGGTTAAACAGTGCATGAAGTTAGTGTTGCCCCTGTGGCCATCTCTGCTTTTGTGCCCATAGAGCCCCATATTTCATCTCTTTTTGTGGTCAAACAGTGTATGAAAGGATTGTTTCACTTGAGACTTCCTCAAAAGCAAATCCCACCTCAATGGTATCTCAACTTTGTTCTTGAAAAATTGACGTAATTTCCTTTTGAACCTACCTTTTGGGCTGATACGAATTTAATCACTTGGAAAACTGTTTTGCTTTTGTGAGTGTCTGAGTTGCAGGCTGTCATGGTGGGCCAACCTTATCTGATTTTCTACAAAGACAGGGTTGTTCTACACACTAATCTTTCTTTCACCCCAAAAGTTGTTTCTGAATTTACCCTGGACAGACCATCAATCTTCCAGTTTTCTTTCTAAAACTCAAAAACAAGGGAGAGAAGTTCTGCATACCTTGTATGTGCACAGCAGCTCAGGTACTACCTTGACAGCGCCAGGTTCTTCAGGAAAGTTGAACAGCTGTTTATTTCCTATTCTGAGGCTATGGAGAGTCAACCTGTTGTGTTCTCTGGTGATGTTATTTTGTTACTCCCCCCAGTGTAAGTCTGTTTCAGGCAAGGTTAAGACGTGATATTCTTCGTGTTTCACTGTTGCAGTCATCGCACTTGTTATCCTGCCATGGGTAACCCTCAGTTGGCCCGAATACCAGAGGCTTAGTATTTCTGCATCGGTTGCTGTCGCTCCAGGACTGATGCCATGTAGTCAGTGGTATAAAATCAGGCAGCCAATGCCATTACGTCAGTCTTTCTTGCCGAGGAGCCTGAAGCAGAAGCAGTTCACACGAGTGCCGCTTGGCCACTAGGTGAGTTTTCGCTTCCAAACTGAAGTTGAAGTCTTCTAAAGCTAAATACCCGATCGGGGATCCCTGTTTCTTGCTTTAACCAATGTCAGAAAAAGTTAACAATTGTCCCACCTGTGGAAACCAAATACTACACCGAGACTTACATTCTTACTGCGTCACTTGTTTAGGCCCAGACCATGACACCCTTGCTGTTGCTTTTGTGCTTTGTTCAACGACGGAACTATATGCTGTCGGGCCCTTATTGTACCTAAATATTTTCGCTCTCAGTCCTCATATTCCGATAAGGCTTCGGTAAGCCGTCCGCCTACCGATCTTCCGAAAAAACGTAAGGATAAAGACTAAAGACAGAGACAGACCGCACAGGTCCAAAACTGCCGACAACGCTTCCGTTAAGCTAGTCGTCAGTTCTCCATTCCTTAGAGAAACGCTTTTGCAGCCCAGGATGCCTGCTTCTGTTGATTCGCAGGCCGCTACCGAGACCCTTTCGGAGTCCGGTATGCCATGAAACTCTTCTTTGACTAAGGATCCTGCAGATGTCTTTGCGTTGGATGAGTCCAGAGCTGCTGAGCAGGCACCGGCTTCCGAGAAAGTTCTTTGCTCTACCGATACTCGACACAAACCGGCTTTCGCATCTTAAGTTCTTTCAAAAACTAGAGTTTCTAAGGCTCGGGGTATGAACTATACCTAAAAAAACAACGACCCAAGCTCAGGCACCTGCTTCCATGCCTCAATCTCAATTGCTTAAAATGGCGGAATACCTTATTATGCTTTTTAGGGGAAGCCAGGCTACCCCTTCCAAAAAAAAGAGAGAGACTTGTCCCCAGTAATTTTATCTGAACAGGAGTCAGATTACTCTGAGGTTTCTGAATATGAAGACATGCAACCCTCTGTGATTATGAGGATTCTGATGCAGAGAATCCATTCCTTCTGCCTCTTCTCCCGAGGATTTTTCATTTGGTGAAACAGTACATACTTTAAGGGAGCATTTCCAGTGGGAATGTCAGGACTATCCTTGGTCAAAAAAAGAGACTCAGCGAATTCTTAGATTTTCCACAACACAGACCTTTAGCCATTCTTCCTGTCCTGGATGTTGTGGGTGATGTTTTTATGGAATCCAGTTTGACTCCTGACACCCTTCCTCCTGCTCCCAGGAAACCTGACCGGTACTACAGAGTCCCTGACTCTCTCAAATTTCTTTTCAAAAATCCTAGTGCTGACCCATAAGTCATCTCCCAAGGACCAAAAGGAATTAAAGCAACCTCGGCTAAGAATCCCCCCCCCAGATAGGGATTCCTGAGGTTTAGACAGATGGGGTAAAAAAAAGTATACACCTCTGCAACTCTTGCTATTAGAGCAATAATTGTCAGTTCCATATGCTGAAATATCAGCAGCATACCATGGAACTGCATACCATGGAACTCCTCAAACAAAAAAAAAAATCTTCCTGTCCTGCTTGTGCAGAAAATAAAGAATTACAAGAGCTTATGCATTCTGCAAGCCAAGTTACTAAGCACACCTTGCAATGTGGCTTTGATGCCCTAGAACCATCTTGCAGGGCAGCAGTCACTGGTTCTGTCCTTAGAAGGCATGCTTGGCTTAAGGAACAGATCTTGCCAGACCATGTCAAATCAAAATTATTGGACACACCATTGAACAAAGACAATTTGTTTGGCACCAAGGCAGAAGAGGTCTTAAAAAAGATTGAAGAAAAAACTAAATCTATGCAAACAGTTAGACTTTTTACAGGTCAAGCCTTTGGTTCAATCGGCATTGCCCCTCCAAGCACTGGTCCTTTCCGTCTCCCTCCAGGCCAGCTCAGCCTAGACCCAGAGGAAGCAGACCCTGGCCAGCTCAACCTAGACCCAGAGGAAGCAGACCCCCCCAGACAGCAGTCCCAGGGAATGCAGAGATTTAAACAATGGAGTTGCTCCACTTCAGAAACAGGGAGTGCTAAGCCACCCCCTTATGGTAAGAACTCACAATGACTTTACACCTCCACCCCTTACCTCTGCCCACCTGCTTGTGCCCCTAGGAGGAAAACTCTCCTTTCATGCAAACAACTGGGCCTCTTTTACCAGCGACCGATGGATAGTATCCCAGGGTTACAAATTTTATTTCCGCACACTGCCAACCCCAAAAGGGTTCCCAGATCTTCCTCCAAACCAGTGGGCAGAGGCCAAAAAGCAAGTCCTTTTCCTGATCTCCATGAGGGCAATGCAGCATGTTTCTGCAGACCAGATAGGCCAAGGTTTCTATTCCAGACTCTTCCTGGTACCCAGAAAAGAGGGCACCTAGTGCCCAATCCTCGATCTATCCATTCTAAACACCTTCCTGATGATACCAAAATTCAAAATTCTCACCCTCCAGCAGCTTCTTCCTATGCTTTCCAAGGATTCTTGGTTAGCCACCCTAGACCTAAAAGAGGCCTACCTACACATCCCAATCTTGCAGGAAATGTGTGTGTTAGGGCAGAATCTTTGCACGTTCAGTTCTCTGCGCTTCCCTTTGGCTTATCCACTGCTCCCAGTGTTTTCACAAAATGCCTGGCTCCAGCCATTGTGTTTTGCAGACAAAGAAATATTCAAATTTACCCCTACTTAGACGATTGCCTGATTCAGGCAGACAGACAGGAAAAGCTGTTACAGCACCTGACCTTTGTAAAGGACCTTCTGACCTCCCTGGGGTGTACTATCAACGAAAAGAAATCAAAACTAGTCCCCCACACCAAAATTTGTATCCCTGGAAGCAAGCCTGGACACAGCATCCCAGATGGCATTCCTTACTCCAGAAAAACAAGCTTACCCGACAGACTACTACTCTCATCTAGCCACTAGAACCCAGTTATCCGCAAGGAAAATCCTGCAAGCTCTAGGGTTCATGGCCTCCTGCATTCTACTCATTCCATATGCCAGACTGCATATGAGGAAACTACAGTGGTACCTAAAAAGCCTTTGGTGTCAACACTCTCAAGACCTGGAAACTATCATACCTATGTTACCCTGTCTAAGGAAAGATTTTCTTTGATGGGCAGCACCAAGCAACCACAATAAGGGACTTCCTTTCTCACAACCCCACGCCACCCAGACCCTCATGAAAGACGCATCAGACTATGCCTGGGGTGCACACCTGGACGGCAGGTGCATTCAGGGCCATTGGAGCCCAAATCAAAAACATCTGCACATCAACCAAAAAAAGATGCTAGCTGTACAGCACGCCCTGACAGCTTTCAGACGACTTCTCTCCCCCGGGCCCCTAGTAATCAAAATAGACAACACCACTGTGATGTGGTATATCAACAAGCAGGGAGGGACTCACTCTTATCCTCTCTGTAGGCTCGCCATGACCCTTTGGCACACGGCCTCAGCCATGCAAATACACCTGCTAGCACCATTCCTGCCAGTCTCCCTAAACATGTTCTTCGTGTTTCACTGTTGCAGTCATTACATTTGAGTAATCTGCTGGCAGGTTGCCCTCAATCGGCCTGAATAACAAAGTCTTGGGTCCTGCGTCTGTTGCTGTCTCCTCTTCCATAACGTCAGGGGTATAAAACATGCAGCCGATGCCATTTTATTCAGTCTTTCTTGCCACGCGGTGCCCGAAGCAGAAGCAGTTCGCAAGTGCTGGTCGGCCGACTCCTGAAATTTTCGCATTCGAGTTTCAGAACCAAAGTCTTCAACTAAAGCCGAGTACCCCGTTGGGGAAACTTTTTCTTGCTCCTTACCGTTGTCAGTAAAAGTTAATAATTGCATTACTTGTGGGAAGCAAATACCTCATAAGGATTTTCATTTGTACTGTAATCCTTGCCTAGGCCCAGATCATAACGTGCCTTGCTGTCGCTTTTGTGCTAGATTTAACCAACGCACTATTAAGCATCGGTATATTTTAGCTTCTAAATATTTTGGATCAAGATTTAATTACCCTGAAATGTTGTCGGTTAGCAATCCAACTACCAGAGTTCACAAAAAACGCAAAGAAAAAGAGACAGACCAGTGTAATTTATTTAGCCACTTGTGACAGTTGCGATGCATTCTATGTGGGTCTTACAACACGCAGATTTAAAGATCGTGTGTATAACCACATTTATGATATACGAAAAAAGAATGAAAATAACGTATTGGCTCGACACTGTCAGGAGTTTGTGACTCATGGCTTTAGTTTTAGGGTGCTTCAAATTTTGTATCCTAACAAACGTGAAGGTGACACATTAGGAACCCTTGAACTATATGAACTAAGATGGATCTTGACACTTAGGGCACATTTAGAACCTGGTCTTAATACATCAGTTAGTATAAGACCAGCTCTTTTATAAAATTATGCTATTTCGCTAGTTAGAATTGGGATATATATTAGTTATTTTATGTCTATATTGTATGATATGCTTATGATGATTTATTGTATATAAATGAGTTGGGTGTAGAGTAATTAATATAATTGTTCTGCTGGAATGTTGTGATTTTTAATCTTTACTTCTTGCCCCACCATATATTTTCCCTCTCCCCCCTCCCTCTTCTCCCCCTCCCCCATTCTTCCCTTCCTTCCCTTCCGCCTCCCCCCCCCTTTTCCTTTCCTTTTCTTTTTTTTTCTTTTTTCTTTTTCTTTTCTTTTCTATTATTGATTTTTTCTTTCTTCTTTTTTCCATCTTTTTTAGTTAGCATTCTCAATAGATTGTGATGTGTGATGTTATCTATTTTCTTGTAGGAATGCTATACAAATTAACTAAATATTTAGGGCTTTAACAACTTTTACATAATAGTTTTAATAATTTCTGATTAGATTTGATTTTTGTTTTTACATATATTCTTGTATGGTATGATTATACTATATGCCATTTTGAGTCTGATGCAAAGCCGGTACTTTGCTGTCTTTAGCAACAAGAGTTCCTATTACTCCTAATTTGCATAATTAACTGGCTCTTTACCGCCAATATGGCTTATTAAGTAGGGTGTGTTAGAGTATATATACTGATGCATTTTTTAAAATTACTATAACCTGATGAAGCGCACTTGTTAGTGCGTGAAAGCGCTCGTTTTTATTGAAAATAAAAAGTCTTTTTATCATCGTGGTGGCTCCAGTAATTTGTTGGAATATTCAGCCGCTCTTTTTTGCTGGTACCTTTGGATGCTTGTGCTTGGTTTCGTGCTATTAGTTTTGGCTCTCTTGCTTTTGCTCCTAGCTCAGCAGCACACGATGGATCTACCAAATATTGAACTTGACTACGTTCCGGGTAAGATTGATATCGTACCTAATTGGAATGAATTGTTTCATCAGAGAGAGAATCCTCTGCTTAATTATGATAACAAAGCTACTACACCGTCAGTGACAAACACCAGTACAGAGAATGTGCAGGAGTTTTACATTGCTTTAAGGAGCTTAGAAAATGATCTGTATAAGCTCCATAGACTTATTTGGCAAAGGAAACACTTGGAGGCATGCTTACACTTCAAAGTCATCCCGCGAGGCATGCGGGTTCTCTGTATGCCGAGCTACGGAGAAGCACACCCCGAGCTCCTTCGTAAATGGCAACAGCTGAATTTGGATCTTGGATACAATTATCTGAAGCTTCTTATTGAATATTTCTTGCCGGTAGAGGAGAACCTTATAAGTAAGGTTGAAGGTGAGCACAAGATTCTTATATCTCAGTTCAAAAGTGACTTTTGTGTGATTAGAATAAATAATATGCTGAAGCAAGTGACTTTTTACAGCAATAAATTGGAGCAAATTAAGCTAAGAAAGCTAAAACGTGACTGTGATGACTTCCAATCTGGCCATATCTTTTTATGGCCAAGGTTTAATGAAGCGGCTGCTTCTGGTGAAGTTAGTGACTTAAACAATGTAATGGCTCATGATGCTAATAGCACAGTTGGCAGGACTGAGTTTAACAATGATGTACCGAATAGTGTGGGGTTGAGTTTGTCACAACCCGATGGGGAATTAACACCGACTACCTCTTCTCTACCCTGTAACCAACAGGGTTTGAATCATACTACTGGAGGAGCGAGTCCCAAAGAGGTGCCACATTTGTATAATAATGAACATAAAGTAACCCATCCTTTAAACTCCCCACTACCATTCAAACAACGAGCGCCAACACGCTCAACAAGCAGGGGGAGAGGCAAGCGCAAGATGTCTGGCGACAACTGGGGGACCAGGAAAAAGAGGTTTTAAACACCTTGTTCTTTAATATGTCTTCTAGAGTACTGACTGACACTGACTGCTCTGTACTGAATAAAGGGCTTTCTTTCATTCCCTCTAGAGGGAGTGAATTATCGGACACATTGATTGCACTTCGCAAGTTTACTAGGAAATTAGCCCTAAAGCTGCTTTTTAAAGACTCAGCCAATGCTGTTTCTGATTACGATACTGCGGAGCTGAAAAGGAAGAGCTTATTTGTGCCACCGTTACCGAACTCCATTGAAAGCTTTCAGAAAGCTTGCGAACATGACTTTTATGCATACTTTAGTGAAAAGCGACATAAAAAACTGTTTGTGAACTTGACTGCACTTCAGAAACAGAGCTTGGACGCCCTGTGTAAAGATAGTAACCTGATGTTTAGACCTGCCGATAAAGGCGGGGGTGTTGTAGTAATGGACTCTATGGCATATGATGACTGGATGAATGATATGCTTTGGGATGATGTTGCTTATTCTCCTATAGATAAATCAGAGGTAGTAATAATTATTAGGAATATTCATGACACACTATACGACCTCTTGATGTCCAGGTGTATTAATAAATCCCTGTATGAATATCTTGATATTGAGGCACCCTTGATACCTTTAATAAAAGGGTTGCCCAAAGTACACAAGGACATTTTTCCCCCACCCTTACGGCCGATAGTATCAGGTAGACTATGGGCTACTGAGAATGCATCCAAGTATGTGCAATCTAAAATTGGCCCCTTAGTTGAGAAAATATCTACAATTTTGAAGAACTCTTATAATCTCCTAGATGATTTAAAAGAAGTGGCGCTATTAGAAAGGGTAACATCAGAAACTCTTATGGTGACCCTAGATATCAAGAACTTATTTACTAGTATCCCGAATGAATTCGGTATAGAGGCAGTCAGGAAACATCTCAATCAATATGACTATATCAATAACAATGAGCAGTTTGTCATATGCACTTTGCTTGAACTGATATTAAATAATAATGTGTTTATGTTCCGAGATAATGTATATAGGCAGGCATGGGGGGTTGCCATGGGCACCCCTTGTGCTAATGCCTATGCGAACATAGCAATATATGAGTGGGAGAGGGAGTATATATTTAATGAAGAGACCTTTATTAATAGAGCCATTTACTATAGGAGGTTTGTAGATGATATTATTCTCTTTTGGAATGGGACCTTAGAATCCCTGCAGGATTTTGTGGAATATATGGGGAATACAACCTCTTTTTTGAGCTTTACACATGAGGTTTCCTTGACAAGTATAAATTATCTTGATGTCTCTATAGTTAAAAGCGGTGAGAATGTTTTTCTTACATCTTTATACAGGAAGCCCTGTTGGAAAAATGGGATATTACACTATGAGAGCATGCACCCTAGGCACATCTTTCCCAATGTGGTTAGTAATCAGATGGATAGAGTTGTTAAACTCTGCAATACTGACAGTGAGAGAGAACGTCTTTTAGATTTCCAGGGGCAGTGCTTTATGAACAGAGGCTATCCCACCTATTTGGCTATGAGCTATGGAGGCCATCATATGAATGTTCCCGAAACTAACTTTGGGAAGAGATATAAATACCAACATCAATTTAGATCACAGAAGGGCATGGTGCAATATGACATTAAATATACTAATGATGTCAAGTATATTAAAGAAATTTTGATCAGGAACTGGAAACTATTAAGTATGAACAAGGAACTAATGAATATAGTAGGCAAATATCCAACATTTAGGTATAATAACTGTTTTAACTTAAAAAGGATGCTGTGCAAAGAAAAAGTTTCATACATACCTATAGATGTTGGAACTAACTATAGATTAGGAACATTTCCCTGCAAAAAATGTTGCATATGCAAATATATCACTAAAAAACAGCGATATGTGGATAGGGAATTGGGTGTGAGTTTCACCCCCAATTTTTATGCAACATGTGATACCACCAGTGTAATTTATTTAGCCACTTGTGACAGTTGCGATGCATTCTATGTGGGTCTTACAACACACAGATTTAAAGATCGTGTGTATAACCACATTTATGATATACGAAAAAAGAATGAAAATAACGTATTGGCTCGACACTGTCAGGAGTTTGTGACTCATGGCTTTAGTTTTAGGGTGCTTCAAATTTTGTATCCTAACAAACGTGAAGGTGACACATTAGGAACCCTTGAACTATATGAACTAAGATGGATCTTGACACTTAGGGCACATTTAGAACCTGGTCTTAATACATCAGTTAGTATAAGACCAGCTCTTTTATAAAATTATGCTATTTCGCTAGTTAGAATTGGGATATATATTAGTTATTTTATGTCTATATTGTATGATATACTTATGATGATTTATTGCATATAAATGAGTTTGGTGTAGAGTAATTAATATAATTGTTCTGCTGGAATGTTGTGATTTTTAATCTTTACTTCTTGCCCCACCATATATTTTCCCTCTCCCCCCCCCTCTTCTCCCCCTCCCCCATTCTTCCCTTCCTTCCCTTCCGCCTTCCCCCCCCCCCCCTTTTTCCTTCCCTTTTCTTTTTTCTTTTTCTTTTCTTTTCTATTATTGATTTTTTCTTTCTTCTTTTTTCCATCTTTTTTAGTTAGCATTCTCAATAGATTGTGATGTGTGATGTTATCTATTTTCTTGTAGGAATGCTATACAAATTAACTAAATATTTAGGGCTTTAACAACTTTTACATAATAGTTTTAATAATTTCTGATTAGATTTGATTTTTGTTTTTACATATATTCTTGTATGGTATGATTATACTATATGCCATTTTGAGTCTGATGCAAAGCCGGTACTTTGCTGTCTTTAGCAACAAGAGTTCCTATTACTCCTAATTTGCATAATTAACTGGCTCTTTACCGCCAATATGGCTTATTAAGTAGGGTGTGTTAGAGTATATATACTGATGCATTTTTTAAAATTACTATAACCTGATGAAGCGCACTTGTTAGTGCGTGAAAGCGCTCGTTTTTATTGAAAATAAAAAGTCTTTTTATCATCGTGGTGGCTCCAGTAATTTGTTGGAATAACGTCAGGGGTATAAAACATGCAGCCGATGCCATTTTATTCAGTCTTTCTTGCCACGCGGTGCCCGAAGCAGAAGCAGTTCGCAAGTGCTGGTCGGCCGACTCCTGAAATTTTCGCATTCGAGTTTCAGAACCAAAGTCTTCAACTAAAGCCGAGTACCCCGTTGGGGAAACTTTTTCTTGCTCCTTACCGTTGTCAGTAAAAGTTAATAATTGCATTACTTGTGGGAAGCAAATACCTCATAAGGATTTTCATTTGTACTGTAATCCTTGCCTAGGCCCAGATCATAACGTGCCTTGCTGTCGCTTTTGTGCTAGATTTAACCAACGCACTATTAAGCATCGGTATATTTTTGCTTCTAAATATTTTGGATCAAGATTTAATTACCCTGAAATGTTGTCGGTTAGCAATCCAACTACCAGAGTTCACAAAAAACGCAAAGAAAAAGAGACAGACCATCGAGGTCCAAAACCGACGACGAAACTTCTCCTAAGCTAGTCGCCGGTTCGCTGGTACTCAGTGAGGTGCTTTCGCAACCCCTGATACCCACTACTTTTGAGTCGCAGGCCTCTACTGAGACCCATGTGGAGTCTGGTATGCTTCGAGATGTTCAGAGTATTGCACCCGTGGATGTCTCTCCCTTGGATGGGTCCAGAGCCGCTGAGCAGGCACCGGCTTCTGAGGGTGTTTTCAGGCCTCAACATTTTTATATAAAGCCGATGTCAGCCTCAAAAACAGGATAACAACATCTACTATGTCTAAAAAAAACAATGCATGAGCCACATGCTCAGGGCCCTATGCCTAAAGAACAGATGACCAAAATGGCTGAGGACTTGATTACCTTGATCAGGGGTTCCCAACCTCTCCCTCGCTAAGAGGCCTAGGCAAGGCACTGACTCTGTGAATCTTCAGATCAGGTTTCCATTTCTTCTGATTCTTCTTCTGATGAGGAATTTTCTGTTCCACCCTATGAGGATTCTGATGCAGAAGAATCCATCCCATCTGCATCTCCTCCTGAGGATTACTCTTTTGGGGAAACATTGCATACTTTAAGGGAACATTTTCACTGGGAGAGTCAGGATTTCTATGAATCAGAAAAGAGGCTTAGGGATTTCCTTCTTCCTCAGCATAGGCCTTTGGCTATACCTCCTGTATTAGACATTGTTGATGTGTTTTCGGAATCAGGCATGGCTCCTGATTCCCTACCTCCAGCTCCTAGTAAGCCAGACAGATATTACAGGATTCCTGACTCCCACAAATTTCTATTCAAAAATCCTGCTGCTGATCCTGAGACTATCTCACAGGGTCCCAAAGGTGTAAAGGCCTCTACAGCCAAAAATCCTACCCCCTCTGATAGAGATTCCAGGGCGCTGGATAGATGGGGAAAGAAGGTTTATACTTCTGCAACCTTGGCAATTAGGGCCTTAAACTGCCAGTTTCATATGCTTAAATATCAACAGCATGTTATGGGCTTATTGCAACAGAAAATGATGATGATTTCTGATTTTGTGGAAAATAAAGAATTACAGGAATTATTGCATTCAGCAGAACAGGTTGGAAAGCATACTTTGCAATGTGGTGTTGATTCCTTGGAGGCCTGTTGCAGGGCCGCAGTAACTGGATCTGTGATTAGAAGGCATGCCTGGCTCAAGGAGCAAAATCTGCCTGATCATGTTAAAGCTAAATTGTTGGATGCCCCCTTGCAGCATGATACTCTGGTAATAAGGCAGAAGAGGTTTTAAATAAAGTGGAAGACAAAGCTAAATCTATGCAAACTGTAAAAGATTTCTTACAAGTGCAGCCACCCAGGTTCAGTAGGAACTGGCCTACTAAAAATTGGTCCTTTCCTGTGTCCAACAGAGCCTCTCAAGGCAAATGCAGGTGCTCAAAAGGCTCTAGATACCAATCACAGCGTTCTTACAGGTCAAAGCAATGGGGCAGCCCCCTTGGGGGGGAAATTAGCACTTCGTGTTCAAAATTGGCAGATAATTACCCAGGACAAGTGGGTATTAAACATAGTATCCCAAGGTACTGATTTCATTTCCATACTTTGCCAATTCCAAACGGTTGGCCAGATCTGCCACAAAGTCAGTGGGCAGAGGCTCAGAAACAAGTTATGTCCCTCATGGATATGGGGGCTATTCAACCAGTACCAGAAAAGGAAAAAGGACAATGTTTGTATTCAAGACTATTCCTGGTACCCAGAAAAGACAATGCCTGGCGTCCAATACTGGATTTATCGATTTTGAACACATTTCTGGACATTTCAAAATGCTGACTTTACAACAGCTACTGCCTATGCTGGGCAGGAACGCTTGTTTAGTGACTCTAGACTTAAAAGAGGCATACCTGCATATCCCAGTAAGGGAATCGTGCAGAAGATACTTCCGCTTCAGGGCAGGATTTTTGCATTACCAATTCTCTGCACTGTCCTTTGGCTTATTTACTGCGGCCATGATCTTTACAAAGTGCCTGGCACCAGTAATTGCATTCTGCAGACAAAGGCATACAAATTTATCCTTATCTGGACGACTGTCTCATTCAAGCAGAGGACAAGGACACTCTTCTTCAACATCTGGCGTTTGTAAACAGGCTTCTAACATGCCTAGGGTACACAAACAAAAAGAAATCCCAACTGGTACTCTCTCAAATAATTACATTCCTAGGTGCAAGCTTGAATACAACTGCCCAGATGGCTTACCTTACGCCAGACAAACAAAAGCAACTGACAACATTCTTCAAACAAATGACAACAAAAAACAGTTTTCTGCAAGACAAATTCTGCAGGCTTTGGGGTTCATGGCATCCTGCATTCTACTAATTCCATATGCGAGACTGCATATGAGGAAACTTCAATGGGACCTAAAAAGTTTATGGAGCCAACATTGTCACAGTCTGGAAACAATGATTCCTCTCATTCCCTGCCTACAACAGGAGTTTCTTTGGTGGGCAGAGACATGTCACCAAAACATTCACTCTACCCCCTGCCACCCAATCCCTAACTACAGACGCATCAGACTATGCATGCGGGCCCCACCTGGCGGGGAGATGCATTCAGGGCAAATGGACCCCAAAACAAATGCATCTGCATATCAATCAGAAAGAGATGCTAGCTGTTCAGAATGCTCTGACAGCCTTCAAGGACTTACTTCATCCAGGGCAAGTACTGATAAAGACGGACAACACCATGGTTATGTGATACATAAACAAGCAGTGGCGTACACATTCCTACCCCCCTTTGTGTACTAGCCATGGCATTGTGGAACATAGCTTTGACTTACCAAATGCATCTTCAAGCTCAATTCCTGCCAGGAAAACCCAAGCAGAAATCTTATGGACCCGCACAAGTGGAAACTGGATCCAAAAATCTTCGGCATGTTAACACAGAAATGGGGGAGCCCAGACATAGATCTATTTGCCTCTCCCCAAAATTATCAACTGGACAAATTCTGCACAGGGACTTATCACAGACAATCATGGAATGTGGATGCCCTGTCCTTCAGTTGGAAAAACAGTCTATGCCTTTCCCCCTCTGCCTCTTCTCTCCAAGGTCTTACTAAGTGTCAGACAGGAAAAACCAAAAATGATCCTAATTGCTCTGGACTGGCGTCGGCAGCACTGGTACCCAATTCTAAGGAATATGTCTCAACTCCCTACTTGGTACTTGCCTCAAATACCTCATCTACTGTCTCAGCAGAACAATCAAATTCTGCCCACTCAGCTCCAAACTCTGAACCTTGCAGCATGGCTGATCATTTAATTATTCAAACAACACCTCTCAGTAAATCTGTGATGGATGTCATTTTGGAAGCCAGAAGGCCTCGTACTAGAAAATCTTATGCTGATAAATGGAGGAGATTCTGTGCTTGGAAACAAGCACAAGGAACGGACACAGGAAAGCCCAATATCCCTCAGATTTTACAATATTTGACTGAGATGCTTGACAAGGGCCTATCTTTTTCTTCAATAAAAAATCCATGCCTCTGCAATCTCGGCTCATTACAACACGGAGCCTCCAGTCTTTTCTCATCCTCTGCTTAAACAGTATCTTAGAGGGGCCAAAAATTTAAGGCCTCCCAGAAGATCACCAGCTCCTGCATGGGACCTCAATTTTGTGCTGGAAAAACTCACCCTGCCTCCTTTTGAACCAGCAGCTACTGCGGATATAAAAATGTTATCTTGGAAAACAGCTTTCCTTTTGGCAATCACTTCAGCAAGAAAGGTTTCAGAACTACAGGCTCTCATGGCTGTTGAGCCTTTTATTACATTTTACCCGGACAGGGTGTCCCTCAGGACCAATCCTTTTATGCCTAAGGTGGTATCCAGTGTGGCTCTTAACCAAACAGTTCACCTGCCAACATTTTACCCAAATCCGCAGAACAAGAGGGAGCGGATTCTGCATTCATTGGACATACACAGATAACAAAGATTCTACTTAAACAGGATCAAATCTCTAAGAAATTCTGAGCAACCACTAGTGGCATTTGCTGCAGGATCAGAGGGGAAGGCTAAGTCAAAGCAGCTATTTCTAAGTGGATAAGCCACTGCATTTGTTTCTGCTACTTGCACCATGGTAAACCTGTGCCCAAGGGGATCAGGTCACATTCCACCAGGGTTGCCTCTACCTCAGCAGCTTTTCTCAGAGGAGTTCCAACCAAAGACATTCTAGAAGCTGCTACTTGGAGCTCTGTTCATACCTTCACAAAGCATTATCATTTGCCTCTCTTCTCCAAATCCAGGTCAGGCTTTGCCACTGCAGTTCTGCAGGGCCTTATAGCCGCTCCTAATGCTATTTAGTTCCATCCTCCCATCCATATCTTTGGGATTCTACCCAAATGTAATGACTGCAGCAGTGAAACACGAAGAACATAGTACAGTTGTGTAAATTACCATAAATGTAGATGTTCGAGTGTATTCACTGTTGCAGTCCGGGTTACCCACCCGCCATCCCCCTTTTCTATAACGTCTCTTTCCTTCACTATATTCTAAAGCCTTTGTGGTGTATTTTCTTTTAGAGGAAGGTAAAGTTTATGTTGCTAAAAATGCATTTACATATATTTCTGTTTACTTATAGATATATATATATATATATATATATATATATATATATATATATATATATATATAAATTTTTTTTTGCTCCCCATTTGCGGGGCACCTGACATCTTGGGCAAGAAAAACTGAATAAAATGGCGTCGGCTGCATGTTTTATACCCCTGATGACCTGACGTCATGGAAGAGGAGACAGCAACCAACGCAGGACCCAAGACTTTGTTATTCAGGCTGACTGAGGGCAACCTGCCAGCAGATTACCCAAATGTAATGACTGCAACACTGAATACACTCGAACATCTACATTTATGGTAAGTGTACACAACTGTATATTTCTGTTAAACAACTTAAGTAGGAACATGCTAGACCCACACGAGTGGCAGCTAGGCCACAGAACCTTCAACCTTGTAACCCAGAAATGGGGCACCCTGAGGGTGGACCCCTTTGCCTCCCACTCCAATCATCAGCTCAGCAAATTCTGCACCAGGAAACCTCACAGCAAGGCCTGGAACGTGGATGCTCTATCCTTCCAGTGGGAAAACCCTTACCACTCATTTCAAGATTACTGCTCAAAATAAGGGAGGAAAAACCAAGGGCAGTCTTGATTGCCTCAGACTGGCCACGCCAGCACTGGTACCCAATGCTGCGCAGCCCGTCACTCCTGCCACCATGGCACCTACCTCAGATCCCAACACTCCTGACCCAGAAGAGTGGAGAATTCATGCATCCACAATTGCAGACCCTGAACCTGGCAGCCTGGCTTATTCCCTGACCTCTCCTCAAGCTGTCAGCCTAAGCAAACAAGTCCTGGATGTTATACAGGAGGCCAGATGCCCCAGTACTAGAAAATCCTATGCTGGCAAGAGGAAAAGGTTTTGCACCTGGATCAAGGCTAAGGGAACCAAAATAGCACAGCCCTGCCTTCCTGTCATCCTGGATTACCTAGCAGACCTGCTACACAGGGGTCTATCCATCTCTTCTATTAAAATTCATGCCTCTGCCATCTCGGCTCATGTCAGCACAGAGCCACCTCTCTTCTCACACCCTCTCATCAAACAGTTCCTAAGAGGGGCTAACAACTTAAGGCTACCCAGAAGAGCTCCTACCCCAGCTTGGGACCTTAACTTTGTGTTGGAAAAGCTCACCGTACCCCCTTTTGAGCCTGCAGCTTCAGCACAGTTAAAATTCCTCTCTTGGAAAACAGCCTTGCTTCTGGCCATCACTTCAGCTAGAAGAGTATCAGAGCCACAAGCACTCATGGCTGTAGAGCCCTTCATCATTTTCCATGCTGACAGGGTCTCCCTCAGGACTAACCCATCCTTCATGCCTAAAGTGGTGTCCATTGTGGCTCTCAACCAATCTATTCATTTGCCCACCTTTTTCCCTAACCCATAAAACAAGGGGGAAACGATTCTGGACTCTCTAGATGTGCACAGACAGCTTAGATTCTATCTGGATAGGACTAAACCTTTTAGAAAAAAACTGACCAATTGCTAGTCAGCTTCGCAGCAGGGGCACAGGGCAAGTCCATATCCAAACAAACCATCTCCAAATGGATAACACACTGCATCCATTTCTGCTACAAACAGCACGGGAAACCACCCCCAAAGGGGATCAGGATGCATTCCACCAGGGCATCCTCCACCTCTGCAGCTTTTCCCAGAGGGGTCCGAACCAGCGACTTCCTGGAGGCTGCAACATGGACTTCTGTTCATACCTTCACCGAGCATTACCACCTGCCTGTTTTCTCCAAATCCAGGGCAGGCTTTGCCACTGCAGTCTTGCAGGGCATCCTAGCCAAGCCCCCAGTCGTCTTGACTGCCTCCACCCTTTTCTTCAGCTTTGGGAATCAACCCAAGTGTGATGACTGCAACAGTGAAACACGAAGAACATAGCACAGCTGTGTACACTTACCATAAATGTAGATGTTCGTGTATTCACTGTTGTAGTCCTGGTTTCCCACCCTCCATCCCCCTTCTCTCTCTCTCTCTCTCTCCTTCCAGGGAATTTTTGATACTTACTTTCTGCTGGTGGTGTTTTTCCAACATAACCTAGCTCCCTTTTTGGGGGCTCCAGACTGTTGGGGCAAGAAAAACTGATGTAATGGTGTTGGCTGCCTGATTTTATACCACTTGTCTACCTGACGTCAGTCCTGGAGCGACAGCAACCAACGCAGAAATACTAAGCCTCTGGTGTTCGAGCTGACTGAGGACTATCTCTGGCAGGATCAATGCACTCGAACTTCTACATTTATGGTAAGTGTACACAACTGTACATTCTGTCAGAGCCTAATCCTCCTTGGTGGCTTTATTGAAAAGTTGATTCTAGCAGCATTCTAGAGGCAGCAACTTGGTCCTGTGTTTATACTTTTACAAAGCACTACAAAATGGATTCTTTCTCAGGTTCCAAAGCAAACTTTGCAAAGACCATTCTTCAGGGCTCGTGGATCTTTATTTTTCCTCCTCCCAGGTAGAGTAAGGTTTGAGTCTTCGAAAGTTAAACAAAAGAGGCAACACCACGACAATCGAAGCCGATCGTTTATTAAAATGAAACAAATAAAAACAAGTAGTGAGCGCTTTCACGTTCAACAGAACACTTCTTCAGACTTGAATGGGATATATGTATATCCCATATGTATAACATGTATATATGTTAAATTCCTGTATTTTTCTATACAATATGATTTATATATGGCATTTCTGCCTTGTTTTCAGTTGATTTTTACTTCACTACACCCTTGGTTAAAGAATGGACTACTTGTTTACAAATGACATGGAACTAGTTTTTTTCCTTGTCAAAACAGTATTACAGTTTTTTACTCTCTTATTTTTATGGTTATAAAAAACATTTAGCTGTTATAACTTTGGTTTATACAGTTTTTAAGCTTAGATTCATGTATTTTAATTTACTTTAATTGCATAGAAAAATGTTTCTTAATTAATGTGATGTCATTTCCTCTCATTTTGCTATTTATACTGAGCGTGCTTTAACATTATTGTCTATTTTATACTTTTCTCTGAAGAAGCCACATTGTTTTGGTGGCGAAAACGCTTGTTAAAACAATAAATTTGCGTTCAGATTTTATTATCTGGTGGATTGCTGGTGCAAGGAGTCCGTTCCTTTTTTCGTTTTTTACAGTGGTTTTTGCTTTTTCTGGTTTTCACTTCATCAGACTTAATGAATGTACCATTTCCTCTCTCATTTAAATACAAATAAATGTCTCATAGTTAGCCAATAAAAATCAACATTTAATTATCAAGTTTGTCCTTCCATGTAAAATCACTCTATAAAAATAATAAAACCGTTGTTTTCTATCTATATAAAACATGAAAACGTTAATCAAAAAATGTTAATCAAAAGATGTCAGTTCTGTAAAAAAACACTAGAGGCAATTCAGCATAATTTACATTGTGAATAACAGCTCTTGTGTATACTAAGTCAATAAAGAACTCCTGTGCATGGCATTCCTACATAAAAACGCTGAACCTAGATAAAAGTAAGACAAAAAATATATATATAAAACAAAGTATAAATGTATAAAAAAAAATATATATATATATATATATATATATGTAAAAAATATAGAAAATGTATGCAATATATATTTATATATATATATATATATATATATATATATATATATATTCATAACAGAATTATTTCTATGTAAATAGTATATATTTAAGATGATAAAACAACTTTGTGTAAAACACATATAAGATATATAAAAAACATGTAAAAACAGCAGATAATAACAAATGATGATAATCCTGGATAAAATATGTAGGGTTGGATGCCTAGTGAAAATCTAAAATTAGACTTTCTAATGAGCTAAGGGGTCGTTGGGCCAGGAAAGATTTCAAGGAATTTTCATTAAGCCCGTGGGCTTTTTGTGCTTGTAACTTTAAAATCCATCTGCCTTCTTGTCTTTCGGTATAATTTCTAACACCTCCCAACCTAGCCGTTTTATTTATTAACTCTATCACAAGGAAGGGGAACTTATGAATGGTGTCATTATTAAGAACATGTTTAGCTAATGCCTTACTGTCATCGTCCCTATTAATAGCATATATGTGTTCCCTGACCCTCTCTCTTAGAGTTCTTTTGGTTTTCCCTACGTAAAAGGAGGTACATTTCAGACTTTTTGCTAGATATATCAAATCCCTTGTTTTACAATCTGCATAATGATTAAATGTATATGTTTTCCCTGTATCTGGATATATGAATTTATTATCACCAGCCATGTATGAACATTGATTGCGACTCCTACAAGGGAAGGTCTCCTTCCTAACTGAATGCGACCTTTCTTTCCTCTGCCTTTTGTAACACAAAAGTCTTTTCAATGACTTAGTATTCTTATAGGAAAACCTAGGTGTTCCCCCAACTACTTCAGTAACTTTTTCATCTGTAGTCAGTATTTTCCAGTTTTTATTAACAATTTATCTTATTTTCATGGTGGTGGTGTTGAAAGGAATAACTGTCCTGTTATTCATCACTGTTGGCTCTTGAGATTTTTGTGTCTCAATAGCTGAAGCATTATTCCTTCTGAAAAAAGGTTGCCCATTCTCTTCCCTATTGGGAACTGTGTTGTCAAACAACATATTGACCTCCTTCGAGTGGTATCCTGTGGCTCTAAATTCATGCTCAAGAGTTCCCTGAAAGACGTTATCCTGGCCGGTCAGCCTAGAGACTGTCAGGGCCTGACTCTTCATTATGTTATGATAAATATGTTAGGGGTGCATGCTGCTACGATTTAATAAGTTGTTTTTCCTACAATTTTTCCTGTACATTTCTGTATCTATTTCATTTCCTACTTTACATAACAGTAAATCAAGAAATTCAATAGTGTCTGGGGACCAGTTTCCCAAAAAGACAAAAAAACTGGTAGTGCCATTGATATATTAAATAAATTCATTCAATTTTCCTGTGTGCCTCCCCATACGAGGAAAATGTCATCAACAAAATGTTTGTAGTATTTAATGTAGCTCTTATACTGTAGGTTTTCTAAAACAATAGTGACGTCACAATATGCCATCAGAAGATTGGCATATGAGTTGGTGCAGGGGGTCCCCATTGCCACTCCGTTTGTTTGTAAATAATATTCATTAAATGTAAAACATTATTATTCAGTATTATCTCAAGTAACATAATGCATCTCATAATCAGTTCTCTGGGCATTTCTTTCTCAACTAAGAGTAACCTCACATATTCAATACCAACATCATTGGGGATCACTGAAATAAAGAGACTACATCTAAAGTGACTAACAAACTTGTAGAGATGTCTTCATCTAAAGCCGCATATACTGACAGTGTCTCTAGAAAATGTTGAGTATCCCTGACAACAGGTTGTGTCCATTCAGCAATGGGTCTTAAGTGTTTTTCTACATAAATGGACATTGATTCTGTTAGACATCCTCTACTGGAGACTATAGGTCTCATAGATAAATATATATATATATATATATATATATATATATATATATAGGTCTCTGATAAATCTTTGTGCACTTTTGGTAAGCCTCTAAATGTAGGAATATTAGGTTTCTCTACCAAAAAATGTTTGTAAATCTGCATCTATATTATTACACATCAGCAAATCATATAATTCACTGTGAACATTTTTCATAATTTTATCCAGTTGTGGGCTATTCAGATTCCTATAAGTATCATGTTCAGCTAAAAGTTTGTTCATCCTAGCTTCATAAAAATCATAATCTAAAACCACTACGGCTCCGCCTTTATCAGCGGGCCTAATATTGATGCTGTTATTGCTCTGCAAAGCCTTAAGTGCCTCTCTTTCATTGGTATTCAGATTATAAAAATCAGGTCTGACATGTTTATTTTCACATTCAAAAGTGTCTATCAACTCTTTCTCACAGGCCTTTTCAAAGGCTTCTATGAGTGGATGCATAGCAGGTACATATGTGGAAGGTTTCCTAAAAACATTTCCTGTATGCCTGCTAGATTCACCATATAACATTCTAAGGCAAATATTCCTAGTAAAAAGTTTTATACTAACAAATCAGTAACAGCTACATTTTTTGATGGTATGAACGAGAGATCTTTATTTAAAAGTGATCTCTCGGGTTCTGTTAAAGTATATTTGGAGATATTAATAACGAAGTCCGACTCACTGGTCTCAAAATCTTCTTTTGAAAATCCCATCTCTCTTCCGAAGATTTGCGCTCCCTTGTCCCCTTTTGGGGTGTTCGTGGTTGCTTCTCAGATGTCCAAATAGGTAGCGGAAAAGGGGGCCATTGAGGCATTGTGAATGATGAACATAGTACAGATGTTCTTCGTGTTTCACTGTTGCAGTCATCATACTTGGGTTATTCTGCCTGGGGTAGCCATCAGTCGACCCGAATACTAGAGGCTTAGTATTTCTGTGTCGGTTGCTGTCGCTTCAGGACTGACGTCAGGTCGTCAGTGGTATAAAAACAGGCACCCGACGCCATTACATCAGTCTTTATTGCCAAGGAACCAGAAGCAGTTTGCACGACTGCCTGTCGGCCGCTACCTCAGTTATCGTTTCCGAAATTGAATCATCTTGAAGTCTTCTAAAGCTAAGTTTCCCATTGGGGTTCCTTTTTTCTTGCTCTAACCGATGTCAGAAAAAGTTGTCTCGCCTGTGGAAAGCAAATACCACACCACAATTTCCATTCTTAATGCATCACCTGTTTAGGCCCAGACCACAACGCACTTCGCTGCTGGTTTTGTGCTTTGTTCGACGCCCGAACTATTCGTCGTTGGGCCCTAATTGTAGCTAAATATTTTCGTTCTCGATCTCCATATTCCGAAATGGCTTTGGGAAGCCATCCGACTACCAGTCTTCAAAAAAAAAAGTAAGGATAAAAGCAGAGACAGACTGCACAGATCCAAAACTGCCGACGACGGTTCCATTAAGCTAGTCACCAGTTCGCGGCTACTCAGTGAGGTGCTTTCGCAGCCCCTGATGCCTGCTTCGATGGATTCGCAGGCCGCTACTGAGACCCGTTCGTGTGTTGCAAGATGTCTGTACCTTGGATGGGTCCAGAGCCGCTGTACAGGCACCGGCTTCTGAGGAAGTTCTTCTCTCTACCTATATTGGACACAAACCAATGACTTAATTCGTGTCTTCAGTTCTTTCTAAAACTACCAAGTTTCTAAGGCCAAGAGTACGAGCTACGCCTAAAAAACCAACGACCAAACTCAAGCACCTTCCTCCTTGCCACAATCACAGATGCTTAAAATGGCGGAAGACCTGATCATGTTGATTAGGGGACGCCAGCCTTCCCCTGCTAAAAGAAAGAGACTTGTCCTCAGCAGCTTTTTCCGACAAAGTGTCCGACGACTCTGAGGCTTCTGATTATGAAGACATGCCCTTGTCTGCCTATAAGGATTCAGATGCAGAGTTAATCCATTCCTTCTGCCTCCCCTCCAGAGGATTTTTCTTTTGGTGAAAGGCTACATACTTTGAGAGAGCATTTCCATTGGGAATGCCAGGATTATCCTCAGTCCAAAAAGAGTCTCAGGGAATTTTTAGAGTTACTACAGCACAGACCCTTAGTTATACCTCCTGTTGGATGTTGTGGATGATGTCTTTATGGAGACCAGTCTAACTCTTGATACTTTACCCCCTACTCCCAGGAAACCTGACAGGTACTTAGAGTCCCTGACTCGTACAAATTTCTTTTCAGAAATCCTACTGCTGACCCAGATGTCATCTCCCAAGGACCTAAAGGAATAAAAGCAACTACAGCTAAGAATCCCACCCCCTCGGACAGGTATTCCCGAGCCTTTGACAGATGGGGCAAAAAAGTATACACCTCTGCAACTCTTGCCATTAGAGCATTAAATTTTCAGTTCCACATGCTGAAATACCAGCACCATACTATGGAAATTTTCTACCTTCCCTGAATTACAGGAGCTTATGCACTCTGCAAGCCAAGTCAGCAAGCATACCCTACATTGTGGGTTTGATGCCCTAGAAGCGTCTTGCAGGGCAGCAGTCACAGGTTCTGTGCTCAGAAGGCATGCCTGGCTTAAGGAGCAGACTTTGCCAGACCATGTCAAATCAAAATTATTGGACGCACCTCTGAACAAGGACTATCTGTTTGGCACCAAAGCAGAAGAGATTTTTAAAAAGGTGGAAGAAAAAGCAAAGTCTTAAACAGACAGTCAAAGATTTTTTGCAAGTGCAGCTTCCAAGATTCAGTAAGCCTTGCCCTTCAAAACATTGGTCCTTTCCAGCCCCATCAAGGCCACCTCAAACTAGACCTAGGGGAAACAGACCCCCCCCAGACTACAGTCTCAGGGTATGCAGAGATCTAAGCAATGGAGTACATCCACTTCTAAAACAGGGAGTGCTAAGCCACCCCCTTGTGGAAAGAATTCACAATGACTTCTCAACTCCTCTCCTCACCTCTGCCCAATTGCTCGTGCCCCTAGAAGGAAAACTTGCCCCCCATGTAAAAAACTGGACCTCCATCACCAACGATCGATGGGTCGTCAACATAGTATCCCAGGGGTACACATTTTATTTCCACATGCTGCCAACCCCAAAAGGGTTCCCAGACCTTCCTACAAACCAGTGGGCAGAGGCACAAAACCAAATTCAGTCCCTGCTCTCCATAAGGGTAATTCAGCCTGTTCCTGCAGAACTGATAGGCCAGGGTTTTTATTCCATACTTTTCCTGGTACCCAGAAAAGAGGGCACTTGGTGCCCAGTCTTAGATCTATCCATTCTAAACACCTTCCTGGTGGTATCAAAATTCAAAATGCTTACCCTACAGCAGATTCTCTGTATGCTCACCAAAGATGCCTGGTTAGCCACTCTAAATCTAAAGGAGGCCTATCTGCACATCCCATTCAGGAACTCCTGCAGGAAATATCTACGTCTCAGGGCAGGACCTATGCATTATCAGTTCTCTGCACTTCCCTTTGGCTTATCCACTGCTCCCAGAGTTTTCACAAAATGCTTGGCTCTAGCCATTGCCTGTTGCAGACAGAGAAATATTCAGATTTACCCCACTACGATGATGGCCTGATTCAGGCAGACAGGAAAAGCTGTTGCAGCACCTGACATTTGTAAAGGACCTTCTAACCTCCCCTGGGGTACACTATCAATGAAAAGAAATCCAAACTTGTCCCCAGTCAAAAAATTGTGTTCCTGGAAGCAAGCTTGTACACAGCATCCCAGATGGCATTCCTTACTCGAGAAAAACAAACCTATCTGACAGGCTACTTCTCTCAAATGGCCACCAGAACCCAGTTGTCCGCAAGGAAAATCCTGCAAGCTGTAGGGTTCATGGCCTCCTGCATTCTACTAATTCCATATGCCAGACTGCATATGAGGACACTTCAAGTGGTACTTAAAAAGTTTTTGGTGCCAGCATTCTCAGGACCTGGAAACTTTCATACCTATAATACCTTGTCTAAGGAAAGAATTCCTTTGGTGGGCAGGAGCATGCAACCAGAACAAGGGGCTTCCCTCTACACAGCCCTACCCCTCCTATACCCTTACCACAGACGCATCAGTCTATATCTGAGGTTGCACATCTGGATGGCTGGTACTTTCAGGGCAACTGGAGCCCAAATCAAATTCATCTGCACATCAACCAAACGTTGATGCTAGCTGTTCAGCATGCTCTGACATCTTTCAGATCCCTACTCTCTCTGGGGCCCCTACTAATCAAAACCAACAACACCACAGTGATGTGGTACATCAGCAAGCAGGGGGGGAACTCACTCTACAGGCTAGCTATGACCCTCTGGAACACGGCCTCAGCCATGCATATTCACCTGCAAGCTCAAGTCCTGCCAGGCAAACAAAACTCTCTGGCACACAACTTAAGCAGAAATCTCCTAGACCCACATGAGTGGCAATTAAACCACACCTTCAGCCTTGCGACCCAGGAATGGGGTACCCCGAAGGTGGACCTATTTGCTGCCCCCTGCAACCACCAGCTCAGCAAATTCTGCACCAGGGATCCTCACAGCAAGACCTGGAAAGTGGATGCCCTATCCTTCCAGTGGGCAAACCTCTCAGTCTGTGCTTTTCCCCCTCTACCTCTTCTTATAAGAGGATTACTCAAGATAAGGAAGGAAAGACCAAGGGCAGTCCTAATTGCCCTAGACGGAACACGCTAACACTGGTACCCACTACTGCACAGTCTGTCACCGTTGCCTCCATGGCACCTCCCACAGATGCCAACTCTCCTGACTCAGCAGGACGGACAGTTCTTGCATCTGCAATTGCAGACCCTGAACCTCGCAGCCTGGCTTATTCCTTCACCTTTCTTCCAGTGGCCAGCCTAAGCAAGTAGGTACTGGATGTCATACATGAAGCCAGATGAGCCAGTACTAGAAAATCCTAAGCTGACAAGTGGAAAAGGTATTGTTCCTGGATCCAGAATAAAGGAGCGGACCCAGCACAGCCCTCCTTACCTCTCATCCTGGATTATCTAGCAGACCTACTCCACAGGGGCCTGTCCTTCTCTTCCATTAAGATTCATGCCTCTGCCATCTCTTCTCATTACAGCACTGAGCCACTTCCCTTCTCGCACCCTCTCAGCAAGCCGTTCCTGAGAGGGGCTAACAACTTAAGGCCACCAAGAAGAGCCCCTACCCCTGCTTGGGACCTTAACTTTGTGTTGGAAAAGCTCACGCTACCCCCTTTGAGCCTGCAGCGTCAGCAGATTTAAAGTTCCTCTCTTGGAAAACAGCCTTGCTTCTGGCCATCACTTCAGCCAGAAGAGTGTCAGAGCTACAAGCACTTATGGCTGTGGGAACCCTTCATTATTTTTCATGCTGACAGGGTCTTCCTCAGGACTAACCCAACCTGTGGCTCTCACCCAGTCTATCCATTTGCCCACCTTTTTCCCCTAATCCTCAAAATAAGGGGGAAAGGATTCTGCACTCTAGATGTGCACAGACAGCTCAGATTCTACCTTGATAGGACTAAGCCCTTTAGGAAATCTGACCAGTTATTAGTCAGTTTTGTACCAGGGACAGAGGGCAAGGCCATATCCAAGCAAACCATCTCCAAATGGATAGCACACTGTAACCATTTCTGATGTTCATCGTGTTTCACTAATGCAGTCATTACACTTGGGTTATCCTGCTGGCAGGCTACCTGCAGTCGGCCTGAATTCCAAAGTCCTGGTCTGGCGTCGGTTGCTGTCGCCTCTTCCCTGACGTCAGTGCGCCAGGGGTATAAAAAATGCAGCTGACGCCATTTTCTCCAGTCTTTCTTGCTGTGTGGTGCCCGAAGCAAAAGCAGTTCTCAGGTGCCGGTCAGCCAAATCCTGAGATTTTTTAAATCAAATTTCAGATCTGAAGTCTTCAATAAAGCTAAGTACCCCATTGGGGAAACTTTTTTCTTGCTCCAGACCGATGTTAGAAAAAGTTAATAATTGTATTTCTTGTGGGAAGCAAATACCTCATAAGGATTTTCATTCTTACTGTATTCCTTGCCTAGGCCCTGACCACGACATTGCTAGCTGTCGGTTTTGTGCTAGATTTAACCAATGCACTGTTAAGCGTCTGTACGATTTTGCTTTTCATTACTTTGGCTGAAGATTTAATTATATAATGCCGTCGGAACAGCCAATGACCAGAATTTATAAAAAGAGCAAGGAAAAGGACAGGCATCCGAGGTCCAAAACTGACGACGAGGACTCCACTAGGCCAGTCGCCGGTTCTCAGTGAGGCGCTTTCGCAGCCCCTGACACCCGCTACCTCAGAGCCACAGGTCGCTTCTGACTCCCACGTGGAGACAGCTAGGCCTCTGGATACTCAAGGTATTGGACACTCGGAAACTATTCCCTCAGATGGGTCTGGAGCCTCTGAGCAGGCATCGGTTTCTGAGGGTGTTTTCAGACCTGCACAGTTATATATCAAGCCAACCTCAGCTTCCAAGGCAAAGACTAAAACAGCATTAAAGACAAAGAAACAAGTACAGCATTCTCCTGGACAGACTTCCATGTTTAAGAAACAGATGCTTAAAATGGCCGAAGACCTAATTACTTTGATCAGGGGTTCCCATCCCCCTCCTGATAAGAGGCCTAGGCAAGACACAGAATATGATTCTTCTGATCGGGTTTCCATTTCCTCTGACTCCTCTTCAGAACAGGGATACTCTGATGTCCTTCAAGGATGCATCTGCAGTCCTTACAAATGGGTTGTCCTGTCAGGCAGCCCTTCGGTCGGCCGGATTCCAAAGTCTGGGTCCGGCTTCGGCTGGTGTCGCACTTCACCCGACGTCATCGCTGCAGTTTTTCGGGTATAAAGGCATCAGCCAACGCCATTTTCCTCAGTCTTTCTTGCGCGTGGCCAAGCAGAAGCTGTTCGCAAGTGCCGGTTGGTCAGATCCAGAGATTGCTACTACCGAATACTACTTCGAAGACTTCTAAAAAGCTAAGTACCCCGTTGGGGACTCTTTCTTGCCTCAGCCGATGTCAGAGAAAGTGAATAACTGTTTATCTTGTGGGAAACAAATACCTTATAAAGATTTCCACTCCTACTGTATACATTGTTTGGGCCCAGACCACGACGTAGCAGCTTGTTTAGCCTGTGCTTCTTTTAACCGACGGACGCTTAGACGCCGGTCGGAGTTCGCTGAACAAATTTTCGGCTCTGATTTTGCCTATATTATGCCGTCGGATCCTCCGACAATGCAAATTGCCAAAAAACGTAAAGAAAAGGACCGACACTCGCGGTCCGCGGTTTCGGCCAAAACCGCGATTAAGCAAACCGCGAGTGTCTCGGTTTCGGCCGAAACCGAGCAAGCGGTTCTTCCTTCAGCCGAAACCATGCCTTCTACCGAGGCCTCTTCTAACCTGGTAGAATCGGCTTCTGAAATCCAACCTTCTGTTGCGGTTTCTCAGGAATTATCAGACACTATTCCCCTGGATATTTCTACCCCTGCACGTGGAGCTGCTAGGCCTCCTGCAGCCATGTCTATTAAGGCCTTTGCCAGGGCTAAAGCAGCCTCAGCTTCAAAAACGGTGCCTGCCAACCCCCCCCCCCCCCACACAGGCCCAGCACCAGCTCCCATATGCTTTCTTTGGCTGAGGATCTAATTTCTTTAATTCGTGGATCCAGGCCTCATCCAGACAGGACCTCTCTCCCACCTCCAGAAAAGAGGCCTAGAGCAGAGCCAGTATCCGCAGATGATTCCTCTGATGACTCAGAACATACAGACCCTCCTGAGGCTACTTATTCCCCTTACGAAGACTCTGATGCTGAAGAGTCCATTCCTTCAGCCTCTCCACCTGAGGAATTTTCCTTTGGGGAAACCTTGCATGCTATGAGGGAACAATTTCAGTGGCAGGGCCAAGATTTCTCAGACTCCAGAAAGGCTTAGAACCTTTCTACATTTGCCACAACATAGGCCTTTAGCTATACCTCCAGTTCTTTCTGTTGTAGATGATGCATTTAATGATGCTTGCATTGCTCCTGACTCATTACCTCCGGCTCCTGCTAAGCCCGATAGGTTCTACAGGGTCCCGGACACTCATCACCATTTATACAAGGCTCCTTTTGCAGATCCAGAGACTATCTCCCAGGGCCCTAAAGCAGTAGCAGCTACTTCTACTAAAACCCCTCCCTCTGAAAGGGAATCCAGGTCCTTAGAGAGATGGGGTAAAAAAGTTTACACTTCTGCTACTTTGTCAGCTAGGGCTTTGAACTGCCAATTTCACATGATTCAATATCAAGAGTTTATGCTTGACCAGTTAACTAAAAAGCTGTCCTCTGAAGAATCTTTAGATAAAAATATGTTCAGGAAATGGTACATAACATACAACAGGTTAGTAACCATTCTTTAAAATGTGGCTATGATGCACTGGAGGCTTCCTTTAGATCAGCCATGACTGACACAGTTATCAGGAGACATGCATGGTTGAAAGAACAGGCATTACCAGACCATGTCAAATCAAAGCTTTTGGATGCACCCATGGACAAGGTCAATTTATTTGGTTCACCTGCACAACAGGTACTAAAAAAGATGGAAGAGAAGGCGAAATCTGTACAAACAGTGAAAGATTTCTTACAGGTTCAACCTCCAAGGTTTAGTAGGAACTGGTCCTCCAAGAATTGGTCCTTTCCGGACTCCTCTAAGACACAAAGGGGCAGGAATAGGCGTTCTAGAGGCAGAAACCAATCCAGGGGTGCCTACAGGGGACGCCAGTGGCAAGGCAACAACCAGCGAGGCACGGACGCAGCCACCACCACTACAACTACTCAATCACAGTGACTTGGCAGTGGCACCGCCTACCAGGGAACAACTAGAAGCACCCTTAGGCGGAAAGCTAACCTTATTTTCAAAGAACTGGCATTGCATCACAAGGGAAAATGGATTTTGCAAACTATAGACCAAGGTTACAGGTTCCATTTCCATACTCTACCAGGAAAGAGAGGAATGCCAAACCTACCACCTACTCAAAGGGCAGAAACTCTAAAGCAAATATCTCAGCTATTAAGAATGAGAGCTGTGGAAAAGGTACCATCTATGGAGCAAGGAAAGGGATTTTACTCCAGACTCTTCTTGGTACCAAGAAAAGAAAACAAATGGAGACCCATTCTAGACCTATCCGCTTTAAACACATTCCTCATTGTTCCAAAATTCAAAATGCTGACCCTACAGCAGCTTCTTCCCATGCTGGGCAAGGAGTCTTGGCTGGTAACTCTAGATCTCAAGGAGGCATACCTGCACGTCCCCATACAACCAATTTGCAGAAGATACCTCAGATTTCTTGCAGGATCAGAGCATTATCAATTTTCAGCATTGCCCTTTGGCTTATCTACTGCGCCCAGAGTGTTCACGAAATGCCTGGCATCAGTAATTGCTCATTGCAGACTTCAGGGTATCCAAATTTATCCCTACCTGGACGACTGCCTGATACAAGCGGACAACAAAAGCAAGCTAACAGAAGACTTACAAAGAGTCATTTACCTGCTGCAAGCCCTGGGATATACAGTCAATATAAAAAAGTCAAGGCTGATTCCATCCCAAAGAATAACCTTTCTGGGTGCAGAGCTGGACACATCAAAACAAATGGCATTCCTAACTGCAGAAAAGAAAGAGCAACTACCTCTCTACTTCTTGGCATTAACAAAGCAGAACCATCTAACTGCAAGAAAAGTACTGCAAGCCCAAGGCTTCATGGCATCCTGCATAATTCTGGTCCCTCATGCCAGACTGCATATGAGAAAGCTACAGTGGTACCTAAAGAATTTGTGGTCCCAACACAAGCACAGCCTAGAAACCAAAATTCCAATAATCCCATGCCTGAAGCAAGAGTTCCTGTGGTGGGCTCAGGCCTGTCAATCAAACACAGGATTACCCTTCTGCAACAGTCAACCAAGCCAAACCATCACGACAGATGCCTCAGACCTCGGTTGGGGCCACACATGCTGGGCAAGTGCATACAAGGCTTATGGACTCAAGACCAGCTACCTACACATAAATCTAAAGGAAATGCTGGCAGTAAAATTGGCAATCCAGTCATTCAGACCATTTCTCCAAGAAGGTCAGTTGATGATAAGGACAGACAACACCACAGTTATGTGGTACATCAACAAACAGGGAGGCACACATTCATATCCTCTATGCCGGCTGGCACTGGACCTATGGGATGTGGCTCTGAGCTACAACATTCAGTTACAAGCAATTTTTGTACCGGGAAAAGAAAACACTCTAGCAGACATATTAAGCAGAACTACCACAGATGCCCACGAATGGATGCTGCATCCGGACATCTTCAAAGCCATCACAAGAGAATGGGGATTACCACAAATAGACTTGTTTGCATCCCCACTCAATCACCAGCTAAAGAAATTCTGCACAAGGACGTACCACTCACTTGCTTGGAAGGTGGACTCCCTATCTTTCAGTTGGAAAAATCTGACAGCATACGCATTCCCACCACTTCCTTTGATGCACAAGGTGCTTCTGAAGATCAAAGAGGACCGTCCAAGGATCATTCTGATAGCTCCAGACTGGCCAAGACAACATTGGTATCCATTGCTGAGGAGCATGTCTCGGGAACAAATATGGACACTACCCCTGATCCCATTACTGTTAACACAGAACAACTACAACATCCTGCATCCAAACCTGAAAACTCTGCAGCTAACTGCCTGGAACATTACATGACAGCAATTAACCCAAATTTATCCCAAAGGGTTAAAGACATAATCCTGGAGGCTCGTAGACCTTTAACAAGAAAGAATTATGCAGCAAAATGGAAAAGATATCTCATTTGGAGTACTGCAAAGGGAGAAGATGTGACACTAGTAAACATAGCCAACATCCTGGAGTACTTGGCAGAGCTCTTCCATTCAGGCCTGTCCTATTCTTCCATCAAGATACATGCATCAGCTATTTCAGCAGAATACAACTTGGATCCTCCTGTCTTCTCTCACCCTCTGCTCAGACAGTTTCTGAGAGGAATTAAAAATGTAAAACCTCCCAGGAAACCACCATTGCCAGCATGGGACTTGAACTTTGTGCTAGAAAAATTGACACTTCCCCCTTTCGAACCAGCAGCAACAGCAGAATTACAATACTTATCCTGGAAAACTGCTTTCCTGCTGGCAATAACTTCAGCAAGAAGGGTCTCTGAACTACAGGCATTAATGGCAGTGCAACCCTTCCTGATCTTCCATCAAGATAGAGTGTCCATGAGAACAAATCCTACATTTATGCCTAAGGTGGTATCCAGAGTGTCATTAAATCGGGCTATATCCACCTACCTACATTCTACCCAAACCCACAGAACAGGGGAGAAAGACTCTTGCATACCTTGGATGTGCATAGACAATTACGCTACTACCTGGACAGGACCAAGTCCAATAGAAAAACTGACCAGCTTCTGGTAGCATATGCCACAGGAAAGGAAGGAAAGCCAATTTCAAAACAGACAATCTCCAAATGGATAGGAAATTGCATTAGATTTTGTTACTCCTACCATGGAAAGGCAACTCCAGAGAACATCAGGCCTCACTCCACAAGGGCTACAGCCACTACCACAGCTTTCTTACGAGGAGTGGCTACCAAGGACATTATAGAGGCTGCTACTTGGACCTCCGTGCATACATTTGCCAAGCATTACAATTTACCTTTATACTCTAGATCCCGAGCAGGTTTTGCCACTGCTGTTTTGCAAGGGATCCTAGCTACACCATAATTTCTACTCTTTTCCTCCTACCCTTGTTTAGCTATGGTATTCTACCCATTTGTAAGGACTGCAGATGCATCCTTGAAGGACATAGTACAGTTTTGTACCTACCATAAATGTAGATGTCCGATAGGAATGCATCTGCAGTCAGGATTACCCACCCACCTTCCGCTCTGAGGTACTCCTAGGGTATTTGCCATCCTTCAGCTAGCTTGGGGGGGGATCTATTATGGTGTATTTGTTTGTATATATGTACATACATGCTTATTTTATGTGTTTGCTCTTTACTATTTGGAAACATTGGCATTTATCCAAATTTAGCCATCCAAGAGGGCACCTGGCATCTGGGGCAAGAAACACTGAGGAAAATGGCGTCGGCTGATGCCTTTATACCCGAAAAACTGCAGCGATGACGTCGGGTGAAGTGCGACACCAGCCGAAGCCGGACCCAGACTTTGGAATCCGGCCGACCGAAGGGCTGCCTGACGACAGGACAACCCATTTGTAAGGACTGCAGATGCATTCCTATCGGACATCTACATTTATGGTAGGTACAAAACTGTACTTTCCTCCCTATGAGGATTCTGATGCTGAAGAATCTATTCCTTCAGCTTCTCCTCCTGAGGATTATTCCTTTGGGGAAACCCTGCATACCATGAGGGAGCATTTCCACTGGGAGAGCCAAGATTACTCAGAATCTAAGAAAAGGCTCAGAGGTTTTCTTCTACTACATCAGCACAGACCTCTTGCTATTCCCCCTGTTCTAGACATTGTAGATGATGTATTTTCAGAGTCCAGCCTGTCTCCCGACTCTTTACCACCTGCACCTGTTAAGCCAGACAGATACTACAGGGTTCCAGACTCGCACAAATTTCTATATAAAAACCCTGCTGCTGACCCAGAAACTATATCTCAGGGTCCCAAAGGGGTCAAGGCCTCTACTGCGAAAAACCCTGTCCCCACAGAAAGGGATTCCAGGGCACTGGACAGATGGTGGAAAAAAGTTTACACTTCTGCTGTCTTGGCTGTAAGGGCTTTAAATTGTCAGTTTCATATGCTTAAATATCAGCAATACTTAATGTCACTGCTAAAACAGAAAATGTTGACAAATTCTGAATGCTCTGAAAACAAGGAAATGCAAGATTTATTGCATGCAGCTGAGCAAGTGGGAAAGCATATTTTGCAATGTGGTTTTGATTCACTGGAGGCCTCTTGCAGGGCTGCAATTACAGGTTCTGTCATTAGAAGGCATGCTTGGTTAAAGGAACAAAGTCTGCCTGATCATGTTAAAGCAAAATTATTGGATGCTCCATTACAGCATGATACTCTGTTTGGTGTTAAGGCAGAAGAGGTGTTGAAGAAAATGGAGAATAAAGCTAAATCTATGCAGACAGTAAAGGATTTCTTACAGGCACAACCTCCCAGATTTAGCAGGAACTGGCCTTCTAAGAATTGGTCCTTTCCAGTGTCAGACAGCTCACAAAGAGGCAGATACAGACACCCTAGAGGCAGACAACAGCCTCAGGGCTCATACAGGCCCAAACAATGTGGTGCTTCTACCTCCAAAAGCGGAGAAGACAAATCACAGCCATATAGGAAACAGTCCCAATGACTTTCCTCTGCCAATGCCAAGCACTTATCTTTTGGCAGCACCCTTAGGGGGAAAGCTAGCACTTTTTTCACAAAATTGGCACATGATCACCCAGGACAAATGGGTCTTAAATATAGTCTCTCAGGGCTACAGGTTCCACTTTCACACCCTTCCAAAGGCAAAAGGTATGCCAGACCTGCCACACAATCAATGGGCAGAGGCACAAAAGCAAGTTTCATCTCTCATAGGCATAAGGGCTATTCAGCCAGTACCACAAGAGCAGGGACAAGGACTTTACTCAAGACTTCCTTAGTACCAAGAAAGGACAAAGCCTGGAGACCAATTTTGGACCTATCTATTCTAAACACTTTTTTGGATGTTCCAAAATTCAAAATGTTGACTCTGCAGCAGCTTCTGCCCATGCTGGGCAAAAAGGTTTGGCTTGTAACTTTGGACCTCAGAGGCATACCTGCATGTCCAGCTGGCTCAATGCACTACCAATTCTCTGCACTGCCCTTTGGCTTATCTACTGCGCCCAGGGTCTTCACAAAATGCCTGGCACCAGTAATTGCATTTTGCAGACACAGAGGAATTCAAATATATATACTTGGACGACTGCCTTCAAGCAGAGACCAAAGACATTCTTCTAAAGCATCTGGCATTTGTAAAAAGATTATTAAGTTGCCTAGGGTACACAGTAAACGAAAAGAAATCAAAACTAGTACCCTCTCAAGAGATAATATTCCTGGGTGCAAGCTTAAATGCAACTGCCCAGATGGCTTATCTCACGCCAGACAAACAAAGGCAACTGACTTCTTACTTCGAAAGCATGGCAACAAAGACCCAATTATCTGAAAGTAAAATTCTGCAGGATCTGGGCTACATGGCATCCTGCATTCTGCTAATTCCATATGCAAGACTGCATATGAGGAAACTACAATGGTATCTAAAAAGTGTCTGGACTCAACATTGCCACAGCTGGAATCATTAATTACCCTCATTCCCTGCCTGCAACAGGGGTTTCGATGGTGGGCACAGGCCTGTCACCACAACATGGGACAGCCATTCACTTTACCCACAGCTAGGCAAACACTAACAACAGATGCATCAGATTATGCCTGGGGGGCCCACATGGCAGGAAAATGTATTCAGGGCACATGGCCCGCAAGCCAAAGGCATGTTCACATCAATCAAAAAGAGATGCTAGCTGTACAAAATGCCCTGACAGCCTTCAAGGATCTACTTCATCCAGGACAACTGCTGATAAAGACGGACAATACTACAGTCATATGGTACATAAGCAGGGAGGCACACATTCTTACCCCCTCTGCAGACAAGCCATGATTTTGTGGAACACAGCATTGACTTGTCAGGTACATCTGCAAGCACAATTCCTGCCAGGAAAAACGAATGCTCTGCAGATGAACTAAGCAGAAACCTCATGGATCCTCACGAGTGGAAACTAGATCCACAAATCTTCAGCATGATAACAAGGAAATGGGGATGCCGAGACATATATCTATTTGCCTCCCCTCACAACTGCCAGCTACAGAGATTCTGCACAAGGACCCATCACAAACAAGCATGGAAAGTGGATGCCCTGTCATTCAGCTGGAAAAGCCTTATAGTATATGCCTTTCCTCCACTGCCTCTCCACCCCAAGGTACTCCTAAAGGTCAGACGAGAAGCCAAAAATGATACTGATTCCACTGGATTGGCCACGCCAGCACTAGTACCCAATCCTAAAGAGCTTGTCCCCAACAAAACAATCAGATCCTCCACAGCCAACTCAGAACCCTAAATCTGGCTGCATGGCAGATAATGTAACCATTCAGAATACACCTCTCTCTAAAGTGGTTATGGATGTTATTTTGGAGGCCAGGAGGCCCAGCACCAGAAAATCTTATGCAGACAAATGGAAGAGATTCTTTGCTTGCAATCTGGCACAAGGAATTGACACGCTTGTACCAAATATTCCTCAGATTTTACAATACCTAACTGAGATGCTGGACAAAGGCCTATCCTTCTCATCAATTAAGATCCATGCCTCTGCTATTTCAGCTCATTACAATACGGACCCGCCTATTTTTTCACATCCACTGCTAAGGCAGTACCTCAGAGGGGCCAAAAACATAAGACCTCCTAGGAGAGCACCAACACCTGCATGGGACCTCAATTTTGTCTTGGGAAAACTCACACTGCCTCCTTTTGAGCCAGCCAATACAGCTGAGATAAAATTCTTATCATGGAAAACAGCTCTGCTCCTAGCAATAACTTCAGCAAGAAGAGTGTCAGAGTTACAGGCACTAATGGCTGTGGAACCTTCTATTATTTTCCATCCAGACAGGGTTTCTCTAAGGACAAACCCAACATTTATGACTAAGGTAGTGTCCATTGTGGCTCTTAACCAAACCATTAATTTGCCTACCTTTTATCCAAACCCACAGAATAAATGGGAGAGACTTCTGCATTCTTTGGACATACACAGACGGTTGCACTTCGACTTGGACAAAACTAAAGCTTTGAGAAAGTCTGAGCAACTCTTAGTGGCATTTGCTGCAGGATCACAAGGAAAGGCTATTTCAAAGCAGACTGTTTCAAAATGGATAGGCCACTGCATTCGTTTCTGCTATTCACAACATGGCAAATCAGTGCCTAAGGGCATTAGGCCACATTCTACCAGAGCAGCAGCCACTTCTGCAGCCTTCCTCAGAGGAGTACCAACCAAGGATATTTTGGAGGCTGCAACTTGGACTTCAGTGTACACTTTTACAAAGCACTACCACTTACCTCTTTACTGTAAATCCAGAGCAGGCTTTGCCACTGTAGTTCTGCAGGGTCTCATAGCTACTCCTAATTCTATTTAGGCCCAGCCTCCCAACCTCAGCTTTTGGATTCAACCCAAGTATAATGACTTTAACAGTGAAACACGATGAACATAGTACAGTTGTGTACCTACCATAAATGTAGATGTTCGAGTGTATTCACTGTTGCAGTTCAGGTTACCCTCTCTCCATCCCCCTTTTATTTGCTGGGACTTATCTATACTTCTCTATCCTATACAACCTATGTGGTGTATTTGCTTGTAGATGAAGGTAATGATTATGTTACTGCATGCTTTTTTATAAGCAGAATTTTTAGCCTACCTTTTGGGGGGCACCTGACATCTGGGGCAAGGAAAAACTGAAGAAAATGGCGTCGGCTGCATCTTTTATACCCCTGGCGCACTGACGTCAGGGAAGAGGTGACAGCAACCAACGCCGGACCAGGACTTTGTAATTCAGGCTGACTGCGGGTAGCCTGCCAGCAGGATAACCCAAGTGTAATGACTGCAACAGTGAATACACTCGAACATCTACATTTATGGTAGGTACACAACTGTACTTTACAAACACTATGGGAAACCACCCCTTGAGGGGGTCAGAACACATTCCACTAGGGCAATTTCAGCCTGTACAGCCTTTCTAAGAGGAGTCCTTACCAGAGACATTCTGGAAACTGCAACTTGGAGTTCTGTTCATACCGTTACCAGCCATTACCACCTGCCTATCTTTTCCAAATCCAGGGCAGGCTTTGCAACCGCAGTCCTGCAGGGCATTCTAGCCAGCCCCAACTCTTCTTGATTGCCTCCACCCATTCTTTAGCTTTGGGAATCAACCCAAGTGTGATGACTGCAACAGTGAAACACGAAGAACATAGTACAGATGTTCTTTGTGTTTCACTGTTGCAGTCATTACATTTGGGTAATCTGCTGGCAGGTTGCCCTCAGTCGGCCTGATTAACAAAGTCTTGGGTCCTGCGTCGGTTGCTGTCCCTTCCTCCATGACGTCAGGCCATCAAGGGTATAAAACATGCAGCCGACACCATTACATCAGTCTTTCTTGCCCTGCGGTGCCCGAAGCAGAAGCAGTTCCCAAGTGCCGGTCGGCCGACTCCTGAAATATTCGTTTTCGAGCTTCAGAACCGAAGTCTTCAACTAAAAAGCTAAGTACCCCGTTGGGGAAACTTTTTCTTGCTCCTTACTGATGTCAGTAAAAGTTAATAATTGCATTACTTGTGGGAAGCAAATACCACATAAGGATTTTCATTTGTACTGTATTCCTTGTCTAGGCCCTGACCACAACGTGCCTTGCTGTCGGTTTTGTGCTAAATTTAATTGACGCACTATTAAACGTCTCTATATTTTTGCTTCTAGATATTTTGGCTCACAATTTAACTATCCAGAAATGTCGTCGGTTAGCAATCCTATTACTGGAATACCTAAAAAATGCAAAGAAAAAGACAGAGACAGGCCGTCGAGGTCCAAAGCTGATGGCAACGCTTCTCCTAAGCCAGTCACCAGTTCGCCGGTACTCAGGCGCTTTCGCACCCCTGATACCCGCTACTTCTGATTCGCAGGCCTCTACTGAGACCCATGAGTCCAGTATGCTGCGAGATGCTTCAATTATGGAACCCGCAGATGTCTGTACCTTAGATGGGTCCGGAGCCACTGTGCAGGCACCGGCTTCTGAGGGTGTTTTCAGGCCTACAGATTTGTATATTAGACCGATGCCATCTTCAAAACTAAGGCCAAAATCAAAACCTATGTCCAAAAAACCGACACCTGGGCCACTTGTGCAGGCCCCTATGCATAAAAAAAACAGATGATCAAAATGGCTAAAGATTTAATTACTCTGATCAGAGCTAACCAACCCCCCCCCCCCCTTCTAAAAGTATTAGGCAAGACATTGATTGTGAATCTTCTGAACAGGATTCTATTTCTTCTGACTCTTCTAATGAACAGGATTTGTCTATACAAACTTATGAGGACTTTGATGCAGAAGATTCCATTCCTTCTGCTTCTCCCCCTGAGGATTATTTTTTAGGGGAAACTTTACATACTTTAAGGGAACATTTCCACTGGGAAAGTCAGGATTTCTCTGAATCTAGAGAGAGACTTAGGGATTTTCTTCTTCTTCCTCAGCATAGGCCTTTGGCTATACCTCCTGTTTTAGACATTGTTGATGTTTTTTCAGAATCTAGTCTGGCTCCTGATTCTCTGCCTCCGGCTCCTTGTAAGCCAAACAGATACTACAGGGTTCCTGACTCCCACAAATTCCTTTTCAAAAATCCTATTGCAGATCCTGAAACCATTTCTCAGTGTCCCTAGGGCATTAAGGCCTCTACTGCTAAAAATCCTACCCCTTCTGATAGAGATTCCAGGGCGCTGGATAGATGGGGTAAGAAGGTTTACACTTCTGCAACCTTGGCAATCAGGGCTTTAAACTGTCAATTTCATATGCTTAAATATCAACAGCATATTATGCAAACTGTGAAAGATTTTTTACAAGTGCAACCTCCTAGATTTAGTAGGCACTGTCCTACTAAGAACTGGCCCTTTCCATTTCTTTCGAGAGCCACTCAAGTCAAACCCAGACATTCCAAAGGCTCCAGGTTTTAGTCACAAGGGACATTTAGAGCAAAATAATGGGGTGCCTCCTCCTCCAAATCTGGAAACAGCAAGGCACCACCGTATGGTAAGCAGTCTCAATGACTTCCCTTTACACTTACCAAGCACATACCTTTTGGCCGCCCCTTTGGGGGGAAAACTGGCAACTTATAACCCAGGACAAATGGGTTTTAAATGTATCCCAGGGATACAGATTTCATTTCCACACGTTGCCAATCCCAAACGGGTGGCCAGACCTGCCCCCAAATCAGTGGGCAGAGGCCCAGAAACAAGTACTGTGCCTCATGAACATGGGGGCTATTCAACCGGTTCCAGAAGAGGAAAAGGGACAAGGTTTCTATTCAAGACTTTTCCTGGTACCCAGAAAAGACAAATCATGGCATCCAATTCTGGACTTATCAACTTTAAATACATTTCTGGACATTCCAAAATTCAAGATGCTGACTCTTCAACAGTTACTTCCTTTGCTAGGCAAAGATGCCTGGTTGGTAACTCTAGACTTAAGAGGCTTACCTGCATGTCCCAATCAGAGAATCTTGCAGAAGATACCTCCGCTTCATAGTAAGTAGGCTACTTGCATTACCAGTTCTCTGCACTGCCCTTTGGCTTATCTACTGCGTCCAAGGTCTTCACAAAATGCCTGGCTCCAGTAATTGCATTTTGCAGACAAAGGAATGTTGAAATATATCCATATCTGGACGATTGTCTAATTCAGGCAGAAAGCAGGCACATTCTTAAACATCTGGCATTTGTAAAAGGGTTCTAACTTGTCTAGGGTACACTATAAATGAAAAGAAATCACAACTGGTACCCTCTCAAAAAATTACATTCCTGGGTGCAACCTTGAATACAACTGCCCAGATGACTTACCTTATGCCAGAAAAGCAACTTCATTTGGTAACTTATTTCAAACAGGTGGCCACAAAAACCCTGCTATCTGCAAGACAAATTCTGCAAGCCTTTGGGTTCATGGCCTCCTGCATTCTTCTAATTCCATATGCAAAACTGCATATGAGGAAACTTCAGTGGTATTTAAAAAATTTATGGAGTCATCACAGTCACAGCCTGGAAACAATGACTCCTATCATACCTTGCCTGCAACTAGAGTTCCTATGGTGGGCAGATGCCTGCCACCAAAACAAGGGACTGCCATTCACTCCACCCCCTGCCGCCCAAACTCTAACTACAGATGCATCAGACTATGCTTGGGGAGCTCATCTGGCAGGGAAGTGCATTCAGGGCAAATGGAACCCAAATCAAATGCACCTTCATATCAATCAAAAAGAGATGCTAGCTGTACAGAATGCACTGACAGCCTTCAAGGACTACCTTCAACCAGGACAATTAATGTTAAAGACAGACAACACCACAGTTATGTGGTACATAAACAAGCAATGGGATACACACTCCTACCCCCTTTGCAGACTAGCCATGACATTGTGGAACACGGCCTTGACCTATCGTATACAGCTACAAGCTCAATTCCTGCCAGGAAAGCTGAATACTGTGGCAGACGAACTATGCAGAAATCTCATGGACCCACACGAATGGAAACTGGAACCACGGACTTTTAACATGTTGACACGCAAATGTGGGAGTCCAGACATAGATCTTTTTGCCTCACCCCAGAACTATCAGTTGGACAAATTCTGCACAAGAATTCATCACAAAAAAGCCTGAAAAGTGGATGCTCTATCATTCAGCTGGAAAAAACCTGTCAGTCTATGCCTTTCCCCGTCTGCCTCTGCTCTCCAAAGTTGTACTAAAAGTCAAGCAGGACAAACCAAAAATGATTTTGATTGCTCCAGACTGGCCTCGCCAACACTGGTACCCATTCCTGCGCAATGTGTCACACCTTCCACCGTGGCATCTGCCTCAGACACCTTACTTACTGTCTCAGCAGAACAACCAAATTCTGCACACTCAGCTTCAATCTTTGAACCTTGCAGCTTGGCTAATCACCTAAATTCAACCTTAGCATCCCTCAGCAAACCTGTGATGGATGTCATTTTGGAGGCAAGAAGGCCTAGTACTAGAAAATCTTATGCTGACAAATGGAAAAGATATTGTGCCTGGAATCAATCACAAGGGATAAGCACAGCAGTGCCCAATATTCCTCAGGTTTTACAATACTTAACTGAGATGCTTTACAAGGGCCTGTCCTTTTCTTCCATAAAAATCCATGCTTCAGCCATTTCAGCTCATTACAACATGGAGCCACCCCTCTTCTCTCATCCTCTGCTAAAGCAGTATCTCAGAGGGGCCAAAAACTTAAGACCACCCAGGAGAGCTCCAACCCTTGCCTGGGAACTCAACTTTGTTTTGGAAAAACTTACTATTCCTCCTTTCGAGCCAGCTGCTACTGCAGACTTAAAGTTTCTCTCTTGGAAAACAGCTTTCCTTTTAGCAGTGACTTCAGCTAGAAAGATTTCCGAATGACAGGCTCTTATGGCAGTGGAGCCTTTCATTATTTTACATGCGGACAGCGTGTCTCTCAGGACCAATCCATCCTTCATGCCTAAGGTGGTATCCAGTGTGGCTTTTAATCAAACCATTCATTTGCCAACTTTCTTTCCCAATCCACAGAAAAAGGGGGAGTGGATTCTGCATTCATTGGATGTACACAGACAGCTTAGCTTATACTTAAACAGGACAAAATCTCTAAGAAAATCTGATCAACTACTGGTAGCATTTGCTGCAGGGGCAGAGGGAAAGGTTATTTCAAAGCAGACTATTTCCAAATGGATAAGCCATTGTATTTGTTTCTGCTATATGAACCATGGTAAAACTATCCCCCAGGGGATCAGATCTCATTCCACCAGGGCTGCATCTACTTCTACAGCCTTTCTCAGAGGTGTTCCTACCAGAGACATTCTCAAAGCTGCTATCTGGAGCTCAGTTCATACGTTCACCAAACATTACCATTTACCTCTTCTCTAAATCCAGAACTGGCTTTGCCACTGCTGTCCTGCAGGGGCTTATAGCTGGTCCTAATGCTGTATAATTCCATCCTCCCAACCATAGCTTTGGGAATCTACCCAAATGTAATGACTGCAACAGTGAAACACGAAGAACATAGTACAGTTGTGTACACTTACCATAAATGTAGATGTTCGAGTGTATTCACTGTTGCAGTCCTGGTTACCCTCCTTCCAACCCCCTGTTTTTTCTCTTTCTATACTTATAGTTTCCTTTACTATGCTTAAAAGCCTTTTTGGTGTATTTGCTTTAGTTTGAAGATATATATTTTTGTGTTTTTAATTACTTAAATATTTGGCTCCCCATTTTGGGGGCACCTGACATTTGGGGCAAGAAAAAGTGATGTAATGGCATCGGCTTCATGTTTTATACCCCTGACAACCTGACGTCATGGAAGAAGGGGCAGCAACCGATGCAGGACCCAAGACTTTGTTAATCAGGCCGACTGAGTGCAACCTGCCAGCAGATTACCCAAATGTAATGACTGCAACAGTGAATACACTCGAACATCTACATCTATGGCAAGTGTACACAACTGTACTTTGTGTACACTTACCATAAATGTAGATGTTCAAGAGTGTATTCACTGTTGCAGCCCTGGTTTCCCACCCTCCAGCCCCCTTGGCTCTGTCTCTCTCGCTCTCTGTCTTTCTCTTCCTCACGCCTTACAGGGCTATTGGTATTTACTTTTTACTGGTGGTGGTTTTCCACCATAACTTAGCTCCCTGTTTGGGGGCTCCTGACATTTGGAGCAAGAAAAACTGATGTAATAGTGTCAGCTGCCGGTTTTTATACCACTGACGACCTGACGTCAGTCCTGAAGCGACAGGATCCGACGCAGAGATACTAAGCCTCTGGTATTCGGGCCGACTGAGGGCTACCCTTGGCAGGATAACCCAAGTGTGGTGACTGCAACAGTGAATGCACTCGAACATCTACATTTATGGTAAGTGTGCACAACTGTACTTTACATAAGTTATAAATCCTATTTGTAACAGTAGATGTTTGGATTTCACACTGCCTCAGTGGCAGCATCCACTCACCATCCCTGTTATTTTGTTATAAGGTTTGATGGTATCCAACCTTGTGTTGTTGTTTGGCTTTGGTTATTTGTGGTTTTATGACAAATTGGTTAGTTTCAGCAATTCTTGCTTCTGGTCCTTTTTGACTCATCCTGCTTAGCACTAAAGGCATGAGTAACTGAGACTATGTGATAGGGGTTAGGCTTTCTGTGATGGGAAGGGCTTATCCCAATCCCCTGTCACAGAGAAACAGAGGAGGGGATTTTGATCTCTGGAAAGCCACCAATTTCATATTTATGCAGGCAAGGAACAAATATGCCTCTGAGACCGTTTGAAATTTGAACATCTACTGTTACAGGTAAGTTGGACTTGGGCAATTGTACTTTCTTCATTTGAACCTGCCCATATTTAAGGTTCAAATCATTCTTGTTGCCCTGACATGTGCAAGAAGAATATCTTGAGTTGCAAGATCTGTAGGATATTCCACAGGGATAGGGTATTGTTAAACAGCAAATCCCTCATTCATGCTGAAAGTGGTTTTGGAATTTGCTTTGAATCAATCCTCAGTCTCCCATTTTTTATCCAGATCCTAAGATTCAGGAAGAAAGGATTCAACATACTCTGGATGTGCATAAGTAGCTCAGGTACTATCTTGACAGAGCTAAGTCCTTTGGAAAAGCACATGATTAGTCTATTTCTTATGGGACTAAGAAGGGACAACCCATGTCAAAATTATTAATACATCCATCATAGTATGTCTGTTCCAGACACTTTCAAGGCACATTCTGCTCGAGCCTTGGCTATTTCGGTAGTATATTGGGAAGGGATGGGGTCAACATATTCTCGTAGCAGCTACATGGTCCTCTGTAGATACTTTTTGTTTTTCAAAGTTTTTAACTGGCTTCATTTTTCAGTTTCAGGAGAAAACTTAAGATCATTCTCCTGGGAATACTGGACCCCCATGTACTTTCTCATTCCTGGTTAGGCTTTGGTAATCAACCCACATAGCCTGAAGGCTGCTGCAGCAGTGAAAATGGTGAACATGCTGGTTAACACAGTACAGTTGTGTAAGATGCATTTACCCTCAACAGTAGATGTTCAAATTCCTCACTTCTGCATTAGCCACACCCATCCTCCATCCCCCTTCTGTGTATTTAGTCACTGGGTGAGATACAAAGTTGTTTTGTAATATTATATCTTTTTGAATTTGAGGATGAGTATGCTCCTTCCTTCCATAGGGCTGACCAAGCAGCTGTCAGACTGAAGGTGTAGGAGGGAGCGAAGGCACAACCCATGTAGTGTAAAGACAACTGCAGCATTGAAGAATTCAGATGTTTACTGTTATGCGTACTTGTGACTTCCAGAATTTTACTTTCTCCCTTCCAAGGCAGCTGTCCCAGGGATGATGTAGTCCAAGAGTGGCCTCGAGGTCTCTCGTATGCTTTTCTGAAAGAGAAGGTCATTTTCATAGCCTCATAAGTTTGGTTCCCTTTGTTCTGGCTTTTAACTTCTGGAGAACCCTGTCAGACTGAAGCCCTTTACCACTAACAGTCTGAGGTTTTGAAAATTTTCACTAGCTTCAGTTAAAGTTTGGAAGACTTTTTCAAGGGTTACATTTCTGATCATGCTCCCTTTAAAAGAGGTTGTTCCTCAAAAAGACTTATTTCATCCTGGAGAAACGTGAATCTTCCTACCCTGAACCAGCTTCTCTGTAGGATTTTAAAATCCTTTCCTAGAAGCTTTTTTTCTTTGTGTCAAACGTCAACAAGAATAATTTCTGAGTTAAAGAATTTATATGTAAAATGTCCTTACACAAAGAAAGGGTAATCATGACAACAAATACCACCTTAATGCCCATAGGAATTATGATAGCTAATCTCAACTAATATAGATTTTCCATTTTTTCTAAATTATTCCAGTAAAACCATGTACCTGTTACAGTTTATGGATGTGCAACAGAGAGCTTTGCATGTTTTTTTATCTAAACAGAACAGAAAACTTTAGAAAAGACTCAGTTGTCCATATCTTATGCTGCTAATAAAATGGACAAAAAGGTTTCCCAAACCATCATGGTGATTTGAGCACATCAATTACTGCAGTGAAAAATCATGGTTAACAGTTGAGCATTCTGTACAGCCTATTTCAAAAATGCTTCCTTAAATGATAAATGTGTAGATGCTGTTTGAAATTCTCATAAGACCTTTCTCAAGGCATTACAAACTGGATATGGTCTCTTTTCTGCTGTTTCTTTTGGGGCCACAGTTATTCAAGGAATTCCTTCATGGTGCCAGTCAGTTTGCTGAAGTGTGTATTTTGCTATTGAGGAGGATGAACCAGGCCTTGTTAAGATTTTAAAGTTTATGTAATTAACATAATGTTAGTTCTGCATTGTTATGGCTCATCCTCCCCACATCCCTACCCACCTTCCCCTTGGTGTGGTAGAGGAGATTCTGCTAGGTGATGTGTATACATATTTTCAGTTCCATATTGTGTTCCACTTATGAGATGGTATTTCAGACCTTGTAATAAAACTGATGTCCCAGCACCCATGCAGATCTGTCTTTATGGTAAGTACATAACTTTCAGTTATTTGCTAATTGTGTTCTACTTCCTTGTGTCTAACTTGAAAAAAAAGCATTTTTGCATTACTTGGCTTAAGCAGATCATCAAAATGCTGCCAGTTCAATGATTTGAGTAACATACACCATTTCACTAACTTTTCACTTATGCCAGTAGGAGTTTCAGCATCTCTATTAGATGTACCCGCTACAGTTGTGCATATTGGTTCTGACATGTTCATACACTTTTGTACTGTTGTCTCTGAGTTTATTAACAGCTCCACATTAGTCTGCTGTCTTACATTTCAGGTACCTGGAGAAGACTATATTGGAAGACTAGAACCATTAGAAAATGGTCCCCTATTGGCACTAGTGCACAAAATGAACAATTGTCTTAGTCAGATGGAGCAGTTTCCAGTGAAGGTTCATGATTTCCCTAGTGGCAATGGCACTGGTAGCAGGTAAGTAGTAACTATGTTGCAAAGTAGACAGTATGCAGTTCAGATTTTAGTACCATCTCAAGCTGTAGGAATTTTACTGTAGTATTCTGTCAGTTAATGAAAAAATATAGAGTTGCCTGTATTTGTATTTATTCGTGGTGCTGCGGTAGCGTTGTCGCCTTATAGCAAGACGTTGTCCCGTTCGATTCTCAGCTAGAGCGTCTTCTGTGTGGATGCATACGTGAATGGGGCGTTCCTTCGTTGAAGGTTGTGCGTCAGGGCTGGTAACCCGGTACGTAAAAATCCACTACCCATCATTAGCGGACCGGAGTTCCGCTGTGACGACCCCTAACCGGGAAAAGCCGAAAGACACAAACAAACTTCTAAGTCCAAATAAAATTTTCAGTGCTTAGTTTGTATTCTTACTTTATACATTGTGTCAAAGTAACAGGCCAGATGGGTCCTGCACTTGCTTTGGGCCCTTTTAAATTTCCTTGTAACATGTGGCTTATACACTTTTCTGCTTGTGACTCCCTAGTCCGTCGAGGGAGAGGCAGTACTTCCCAGAATGATATTGTAACCTGATGCTGACAAGTGTATTATCCCCCTCCCCCAAGTTGGTCCATAGACTCTGTAAAAATCAGTTTCATTTTCCGCTTCATTGTTAATTTTATCTTAAGGCATTTGTATGTATTCTCTTGTTATTGTTTGCAAGTTCAGTGGAAACTGATGCTCTTTTGTTTGGGTATCCCAGTTACATATTTTTTTAAATGAAAGTCTTAAAAGTTAATCCTAGGTTCACATGGTGTGGGTTGATTTTGCAGTTTTAACCCTCTTTCAGTATTTTTTTTTTTTTTTTTTTTACTTCCAGCTCTGCTGCAATTAAAACTTTTATGACAGGAGAGTTTTTGAAGTTCTGTTTAGAACAGACAGATCTGATGTTAATTTTCATTCATTCCTCAACAGTTGGGGATCGTATACAACTTGGATGTTATTTTAGCTCATGGCCATTAAAAAGCTCTCAAGCTCCTCCCAATGCTCCACAATGCACTAACCTCCAACATACCTTGTATCTCATTTGATACTTTCGCATTTGGATGTGATCGCTTTATTCTCTCGAGCATATCAGTATATTGGGAAGATAAGTTAATTATTTCCTATCACTAATTCCTCTCTTTTTACACTTTTTAGTGTATTCTTCTTACCATAGTTGATGAGCTTTTTTTCCCATTTTTAGTGTATTCAAAATTACCGTTGCTGGTATTTTTCTCTTTTGGTCTTTTCATCCTTTTATTAGTTCTTCTATTTCTTCTATTGCTCAGAATGTCGGAAAAGTGTCCATCTGGCTTTAAAAAGTACCAGAAGTGTGGGCACAAGCTGCATGTTTCTGATGTGCACGCTTTATGCAGCTACTGTTTGGGCCAAGACCATGCACAAGTAGATTGTTCCATCTGCAAAGCCTTCAACCCGCAAGCTATTGTGGACAGGAAAAATAAATTAATTCTGAAAGGACTGTTGCCTTCATCTTTTTCAGAGTCTATTTCTGGGGCTGAACCCCCCCCCCCCCAAACCCTACCACAGAACCACCATGGAAAAAACACAAAAGGCAAGATCTGAAGGCTGCTTCAGGTCAGCCGGCATCGGGGCTGATAATGGCTTCCTTGGATCCTAGCTTTTTGGATCCAGAGCCTTTGCCCAGGAACAGGTATTTCCCCCTCTATTGACCTGGTACCCTCTAGAGTACCCTCCTATATCTCTAGTCCCACCAGCACTCTAAGTTTCCATTGATAACTTCTTGTTCTTATAGAAGTCTGACCAAGGCTAATGTGGACATAATGATGAAATTTCTCTCGGGCAGATACAGATGCAAGTTCTCCCGACTCTTACCCCTTTGGGTCAGAAAGCCCTTCTTTGTACTATTCCACAGTCTTGGCTGATAGTCAAAACCAACCTATTGTTTTGGATCCCTTGGGTCAGAGTCTTCTGGGACCACCTGGATCAGATCTGAAGATTTTAGTTTTTGGATCCGAGGCTGTCTCTGAGTTCGCCGGCTCTGACAGATGTTCTTCGTGTTTCACTGTTGCAGTCATCACACTTGAGTTATCTGTTGGCCCGAATACCAGAGTCTTGGGATTTCTGCATCGGATGCTGTCTCCTCTTCCATGACGTCAGGTCGTCAGGGGTATAAAGCATGCAGCCGACAGCATTACATCAGTCTTTATTGCTGTGGAGGATCCCGAAGCAGTTTGCAAGTGTCGGTCGGCCACTTCCTGAAAGTTTCGTTTTTCGAGTTTCAAACCTGAAGTCTTCTAAAGCAAATACCCCATTGGGGATCCTTTTTTCTTGCTCTAACTGATGTCAGAAAAAGTTAACAGTCGTCTTCCCTGTGTAAAACAAATACCTCACAGAGATTTTCATTCTTACTGCGTGTCTGCGTCACCTGTTTAGGCCCAGACCACGTCGTCCCTCGCTGTCGGTTCTGTGCCTTGTTTAACGACCGAACCTTGTTACTCTAATTAGGGGAAGCCTGCCTTCCCCTAATAAAAGACAAAGATTTGAGTTTTCTCCTGATTCTACAGACCAGGAGTCCGATGACTCTGACCTTTCTGATTACCAGGACATACCCTTATCAACCTATGAGGATTCAGATGCAGAGGAATCCATTCCCTCTGCCTCCCCTTCAGAGGATTTTTCTTCTGGTGAAACCTTGCAAACTTTAAGAGAGCATTCCCGCTGGGAATGCCAGGACTATCCTCAGTCCAAAAAGAGACTCAGAGAATTTTTAGAGTTGCCTCAACACAGGCCTTTAGCTATACTCCCTGTCCTGGATATTGTAGATGGTGTCTTTATGGAATCCAGTCTTACTCCTGACACTTTACCACCGTCCTCTGGAAAACCTGACAGGTACTACAGAGTACCTGATTCACACAAATTTCTCTTTAAGAATCCTACTGCGGATCCAGAGACCATTTCCCAGGGACCTAAAGGCATTAAGGGTCCTACAGCCAAAAACCGTACCCCTTCGGACAGAGATTCAAGAGCTTTAGACAGATGGGGTAAGAAGGTATATACCTCTGCAACTCTTGACATCAGAGCTTTGAATTGCCAGTTTCACATGTTGAAGTACCAGCAACATATTATGGAACTAATTAAACAAAAAATGGTGTTACTTCCAGACTGTGCAGAAAATAAAGATTTACATGAGTTAATGCATTCTGCAAACCAAGTTAGCAAACATACTTTGCAGTGTGGTTTTGATGCCTTAGAAGCATCTTGCAGGGCTGCAGTCACTGGGTCTGTACTGAGAAGGCATGCTTGGCTGAAGGAACAAATCTTGCCAGATCATGTCAAAGCAAAATTACTAGACGCTCCTTTAAATCAGGACCTTTTGTTTGGCACCAAAGCAGAAGAACCTCTTAAAAAGATGGAGGAAAAAGCTAAATCTATGCAAACTGTCAAAGATTTCTTACAGGTGCAGCCAACTAGATTCAATAGGCATTGGCCTTCTAAAAACTGGTCTTTTCCAGCCTCTCTCAGGCATTCTCAGTCAAACCCAGGGGAAACAGACCACCAAGACTACAGTCTCAGGGTATGCAGAGATCTAAACAATGAAGTGCTCCCACCTCTAAACAGGGAGTGGTAAGCCCACCCCCTTATGGAAAAAGTGTATGCTTCATTGACCTTTGCTCTCAGATTGCTGTATTGCTTGACAGACTTTACAAGACTACAGTCCCTTTCTGGGAACACTACTGCTGAGACTCAGACTTCTGTTCACCAAATGCTTGGCAATGGTAATAGCTCACTTCAGACTGCAGGAATTCCGAGTGTTTCCGTACTTGAATGACTGGCTCATTACCACCCCGAGCTAGCATCTACTAATAAGAGCACGACATCAGGTACTCCAGGCTTGCTCCCATCTGGGGGATATCCATAAATTGCAAAAAATCTCAATTAGAACCATACTCAGGCAAGAGAATTCTTCAATGGATGTTAGCAAGAAAATAGTCTATTCATTGCCAACCCATGTCATTCCAAATAGGAATCACTCAGGCATGCCAGAGATACCTTTGGTGGTGGATTCAGTCAGATCAAGTTCTACAAGACCATTCTTTCATTCTCCCACAGTCCAAGGCCATAGTGACCATGGCGGGAACCCAGATTGGGTGGAGGGGGGGCATTTCCTGGGGGAAACAGTCCAAGGCACTTGTTCCCCCAAAGAGACCAGTGCGCATATCAATGTCCTGGAAATGAAAGCAGTGCTCTTAGCTTTGCAGGCCTTTCAAGATTCTCTCCCTTTTGGGGCAGTTGCAGTTTAGACAAGACAATATTTCGGAAGTTTGGTACATTAACAAACAAGGAGAATCCAAGTCTTACCCCTTGTGTTGAGAAGCCCTCAGAAGGTGGCAATGGGCAATCTTATCCACCAGTTTTCTGACAACGCACATTCTGGGGAAGTCCAACATGATAGCAGACAAATTGAGCAGGTCCATTATACTACCTCACGAGTGGTCTCAACATGAAGGTGGTAGAGATGATTTTTCGCCAGTGGGACCACCCATGCTGCAGTCTCTTTGCCTGTCCCCTAGACAGCAAGTGGAGAAGCTTCATTGCCCTAATCCCCCAATGGGGGGGAATCACAGACGGACACTCTGTTACAGATTTGGCCCCCTGGTCTCCTCTATGCATATCCTCCAACTCTCTTGATCCCCAAATTTCTGCAGAAAGCTTTCCGGTTGAAGAACAAAGTTATCGTCAGTGCATCTTACTGACCTCAACAGATTTGGTTCCCCTTTCTTTGGCTTCATCTGATTTATTCACTTTGGATTCTGGATCCGATTCCAGACCGCCTGTCTCACACAACAGTCATGATTCACATGGATATTTCAAACCTAAAGCTGTCAGTGTGGTTTTTTTGCTTCCTTTAATAGCCAGGCAACCTGTGCCCTCGTCCCCTGTCCATCATGTACTTTTGTCTTCCTATAAAGCTTCTACAAGAAAACTTTACAGAAGTAAATAGAAAAGGTTGGCTTTCTGAGCATTTTAGAAACATCTTGACTCCTTTTCTGCTGCTGTACAAAGTGTCCTGGAATTTTTGGCAGCAGTTTTCAACGAAAGAGCTAGTTCCTCAACCTTAGCAGCCATCTCTAATTTTCATATTGAATTTGAGAACTCCACCCTGGCTTCATCTAAACTTTGTAAGGCCTTCTTGAGGTACCCTTCTTTTGAGACCTCATTTAAGGATCCAATTCCTCCATTGGACTTAAATTTGGTATGGCAGGCCATACCTCTCAAGCTCTTAGAGCAAGAAATCTGGACAAAGCCATAAATAAAAGTGGGAGAAAGGCCCAAAAGTAGGGACAATTTTTAAATATTGCTCTTGCAAACTTAGAAAGTTGATAGAATAAAAAGCTTTGCATTAGCATGAATTTTTTTGAAGGGTATGAAGTCTAAAACTCAAATATGTGTCATACATTGTCTAACTTCAGTCTTCAATGATTTGCAAGACAACCAAAATTTTATGAAAAACAGACCAAACATATGAGGCAAAAATCTGTACAGCTGAGAGGAATACTGCAGGCTTTAATTCATTCCTCTTTTGAACCAGCAGCAAAATGTGATCTAAAGTTTCTGACCTGGAATACTATCTTTTTAGTAGTCATCACCTCTTCTAGAAGGATTTCAGAATTTCAGGAATTGTCTTCTAAACCTCCCTGCTTGTTTTTTTCACAGGGATTAGAGTAGCATTACTTACCAATCATCCTTTCCTTCCTAAGGTGGTGTCAGAATCTAACAATAACCCGTCTATTAATCTGCCAGTTTTCTTTCTTAAATTTGCAAAATATTTGAATATGTGTTACACTTACCGGATCTTCACAGGCAGTTACGTTTTTGCTTACATAGAACAAAAGAAATGAAAAAGATAGATAAATTATTTGTCTCCTTTTTAGATTCTAAATTGAGTAAATCGGTTACAAAGGTAACTTTAGCCAGATGGCTGAGTATATATCATTTGTCTAGCCCATTCAACTAGGTCCATGGCAATTTTTGTGTTCCTGTCTAGTGCTTCCATGGACAACATATGTGCGGCTACAACTTGGGGCAATCCTCATATCTCTATTACTCGTTACAAACTGGATGAAGGGAGACCTTTCCTATTTCTTGTTTGTTTCACTGTATCATCTAGTGATACCTTCTGATCATAGGCAAAATTTGTCAAGTTTGAAGTCCAGTTATTTGTTTTAGTGGCTTTCATTGATTTTTTTTTCATATTTCGCTTTTCCTGCAAAATGGAATCTAAAATATTAGAGCTATTTCTAACTTTGCTGTTATTGTTTAAAAGAAAAAGTTAAAAGACCGCTTCTGTCAAGTTTTCCAAGAAACTGCAAGTGCTGTCCAAAGGAGATTTTAGATGTGAAAGAAGACATATTACAGGCAGCAGACTTTTGCCTGCTCTTTCTGTGGAAATAAGTATTCATGTGGTCCTGGTCTCTGTCATTGAAGTACGTCTTATCAATTTTCATCAAATGATCGTTGGTAGGTTGCTGTCTTGGTTCAGGCTTGCATAAGCATTTAGGCATTCTTTGCCTGATGTGATTTTTTTTTCAGCAGTTGCTGATGTGCAGTCTGCAGCACTCTGTACGGATCACATATGTGTCTGAATAGTTTTCTTGTCTGCTTGCCATGTCTCTTGCCCATATTAGGGATGCAGATGTCCCATCTCATCCTTCCACTCTGACCATGATTTTAGATGAAATCCATTCTTCTTTTTTCTGTCTTATTGGTTCACTGTATTATTACAGATGCCCACAAAAAACAACCAGTTTGTCATTGTAGGGTAAGATCTCACTGCACTACTGACTTCTCACTTGGAAGTGAAAAAAAAATGTTCTTACCCTACAATGATAAAATTGGCTTTTTTTGTGGTCATTAATTATATGCTTCAACCTTTCCCTTAGTGTTAAGATCCCACATTCTTGCATATCAACATATTTTGGCTAGTAATTGTGGGGGGTGATTACCTTGCAACAGAAAAACAGTTTATACCTCTCCCATTTTTCAGGTGTTCACACAGACTGCAGCTGCTTGTACTCTAGTTTGGTTGTATTGAATACCCCCATGCTTTAAACCTTTTTTTCAGCACTAATATTCTTTTGGATAATCCTTCCAGTTTGATTTAAGTCTGACTGTCCCCCGATTTAAGGTACAATGCCAGCCTTTTACATCTGTCTATGAATCTTGGCCGGTTGCTGTTCCTATCCCCCAATGTTGATTCTGAGGAGTACCAAAATTGAGATGGTATTTTTTTCGGTATGCCAAAGTAGAGGGTCAAACTTCCACTATTTCTCACAGCCATATTATAACCTATGATGGATATAGACATTTACCACATTTGAGTGGTTTACAATATTTCTGACTCCGATTTGGACATCTTGAACTTTTCCTAATGTAGTGATGGCTTTTATTGCTGTAGAAACCCCTTTTTACATTCCATGTAATGCATTCAATAATCTCATGAGTGGATGTTCCCAGTTCATTCATAACACACTTGGTTGCATCTGGGTGTTTAACTCCATTGAGAATTCTACACTTGGTCAGTGTAAAGGAGAAAAAAAAAGTAAGTAGTACAAGTATAAAACCTGAACGTTTACTCATCAATAGTTAATTCAGTGTCACAAAGAAAAACTAACTTTCTATTAACTTGCACCTCCTTTAAGTCATTTGTGAGTGAATATCAGATGTATTTTGAAATGCAGCACTGCTCAGTTCCAACTTGATTCCAGACTTCCTGTTTCAAGGGAGCATTTTACTAGTCATCAGCCTCAGGTTGGGTTACTTGAGGCCAAAGAATTCCACCCAGGGTTTTTCTCAGGACCCAGCAGAGTTTTTTAGGCCCAAGATGAGTAGTTTGACTGGCTCTCCAGGGTTGTCCTTTGGAAAGCTCACGGTACAAGGTCTAGGTGTCAAGCATTTGATATCTGTTGTCAACTTGAGGTGCTGCCAAAGGTGCATACCCTTTGGGAACATAGCTTGTTGCCAGAATCTTCCATGCTTCAGACCTCTTCTGATTACATGCCTCCTTGGCAAGCAAACTTTTGAATGCAATATTCCTTTTGCCCAATCCCATTGTGAGACCCTGCATGGAGTTGCTATTCAAAATGGTGGAATGTGGGGTATACAGCCAAGAAAACTCTGAACTTTGGAGCACCACCCTCACGCACTTTGGCAGTATTATGGGTGATTAGAGAGGTGCTTTCTGGGCTTCGATATTTGGAATTGAGTTCTGTAGTGTTGCACTACCTGTCATTAAGTGTATGATACTTTGTGGTGACACATTTGATCATACAGAATAAGAATGAAATTTCTTCAGTTTGGCTGTGTGGTTAAGCGGTATATCAGGAAGTCGACTGACTTCACCCCCACACAGGGTAAAGTAGGCTTGTCAGTTTCCATGTAGGAGATGTCCATGCATTCCACAGACAATGCCTGTGGAACACAGTTGATGTCTGGTATGCATTTTATTGTTTGTTGGTTTCTGAGAGTTGATCTCACAGGTGTAGCAGTACACCCATTGGGAGACCTTGATGTAATAGCAGAATCCTGCAGAGGTTTCTATGTCATTGCGTTGCCTGTGGAGTACACGTCTTCCAGCGCTGGTAGCACCTTGCTCCACTGCCAGAATCCACCTACCATTTACTCAGTGCAGTTTGCTCTTGGAAAGAGTAGACTGCCTCCTTTTGAAGCTAGTTTTGGGTTGCAGTCTCCCTGCTCTTCTTTCTAAGAAGGTACTTCCTAAGGCTTCATAATCTGTTTCTCTTCCCCAAGGCTTCCCTCCAACTAGTGACTTGTATCTTGTGGAAATCTGCATGTATGTCCTTTATGCACTTGCCTGCTTCTTATTTGCCTTCTGCCCAGACTAGGCTAAAGAGATTTCATGGAAAGAGAAGAATTAGGAACTTTGTTTCCTTTTCAAAACCTACCTACTACAAAGGATGACATTTTTCTTGGCCTAAAACCATCCAGGTTCATCTTTTTGGTTTTCAAGAAAGCATATACGATGAGAGACATGGGTGCCAGACCTAAGTTGACTTTCTGATTTCTCATCTATTGTTTATGCTTAAATAGGGTTAGGGATGGACTCTGCTTCTCATGGATGGGGAGTCTTTACACAGCATGAGGATTCTCTGAGACACATCTGTCTCACCAACATGTCTTATTTGTCACAAACAAAACTAAAATCCTTGGATCTAGTGGCTCTAATGCTATCATTTTGTGGATATGCAGAAGGTCCATCTGAGATGGATCTGAGGATGCCTCATATGCTTAGCATATATCACATCTCAGTAACCTGTAGGAGACTGAGTCTAGAGACAGCGTTTAAGGTGATCCATGTAGGACAATGTGTAAATACCCAAGATTCTTCTGGTAAGGAAGCTTAGTGGTCATTCCATCTGCTGCATATGTCTGGTCAGGTACATGCCAAAGGTAGCATTATACTCAATGATGGGTTTGATAAGGGCTGAATAAAGTGGCACTATAACTTCCTTGGACCTGGATGCCATTCACTAACTTAGAAGTTAAGTGATATACAATGATTTTCTTACTACCTTAGCCTTAGCCACATGTTGGTCAAAGAACAGATTGCTGTGTACATATGTTCTCAGATCCCTGACTGCTCGGTCAACTCTTAGGAGTGCCTCCTTGATGGAGTAATTAGCCTGGTTTGGCAATTTTCCCAAAAAGCACTATAATGTATTTCTTGGCATTGAGTTTTAATCTGTGACTTTGACACCAGTCATTTGTTTGTATTAGACCCTGTTGTAAGATGTTTGTGTCATGGAGGGAATCTGTGATAGCTCTCAATTTGCAGTCATCTGTGAATTTGGTTAGGTAAAGGCCCTTGACATTAGCCTTTCCATCCAAGAAGTAGATACCAAATAGGAGCACTCCCAAAATGAAGCCTTGAGGTACCCTGCTGGTGACCAGTCTCTTAATGAAGGTGGTCTCTCCGGTCCTGAATTCCAGGGTCCTGTCTGTGAACCAGCTTGTAATCCAGCAAGTTATATAGGGGCTTATACCCAGTTCAGTGAGTTTGTGTACAATACCTGATTGAGGAATTATCATGAACACCTTAGCCAGGTCAAGGTAGCCAGTATGTACCATTTTCCCCTTGTCCATTGTCTTGATGGTCTTCTCATAGAAGTCCGCCAGGTTTAGCAGGCATGACCTTCCCTTGATAAAGTCAAATTGAATTGGGTCCAGTGTCTAAAGGTTGCCTACCTCTTTGTGGATGATTTCCATGATAATTCATTTAATGGCTTTGCATATTAGACTAGTCAGACTAATAGGTCTGTAGTTTCCAAGGTTTGCTGATGTCCCACACTTGGGGGAACCATTGTGGTCCTTCATTCTCATTGTACGAAGCTGTTTAGAGGCTACAGTTGAAAAGTGACTCGAGTGATCCTGATAGGTCACATTTCAAGCTATTTTGTAGGTATTTTGGGATACTGTCAGGGCCCACTGAGGCTGTATTTTTTGGCCTTAGTGATCACCACAAGGACTTGCTGTCTGTTAATAGTTGGGGGTTATGCTGCTAAGTAATTCATGGGGGGGGGGGGGCTGGGGAATGGATGGTGAAGTTTGAGTTGAATTTGTCAGCCAGCAAGGTTGCTGTATCACTGTGCTCATTGAAGATGGTGTCATCGACCACAAAGTTGGTTCATTGATGGTACTGCTTTTGAGGTTTTAGACATAGCTGTAGAAGGCCTTGTGGGTGTAATTACCTATGAAGTTATGTTGACCTTGTAATTGGCCTTATTGGTCTTAATTAGTCCTCTTAATTTCCTGTTTAGTTTAATTAGAGAGGTGCTATCTTTATGGGAGTTGCCCTTTCTGATTTTAGTCAAGATTTTTTTCCTTTTGTTATATACACTATTAAGGTTAGGGTTCCACTGTTGTGGTTTGTTATTAGAGCTTGTTTAGGGCTTGCTTGTAGTAGATACAGCAGCCTCTACAGAGTCATTTTCATGGTTGTTCAGGGTCTCTGTGAAAAAATTCCTCATAGGTTGTTGTGAACCTGGGGTTGGGAGAGGCATAGAATTTTGACAGACTATCATTTGATATATACTGCCAATCATTAGTGGACCGGAGTTCCGCTGTGGCGACCCCTAACCGGGAAAAGCCGAAAGACACAACATCATCATTTGATAAGATATAGTTTGTTTTAAAAAAATTCCTATTACAGGGTTTGCTGGTGTTACTGAGTTGACTTTAATTTTGAAGGAGACAGCTTAGGGGTCTGACCTCACCAGTGAGAATGTGACACTGGGTGATGCAGCACTCTCCCTTATTAATGAGTATCAGGTCCAGTGTGTTTGAACCCCTGGTGGGGGTATGCACTATCTGGTCAAGGGTATTTTTATTATTAAAGTCCCGGAACCATTGTGCCTGCAAGTATGAGAGACTGTCTGTTTCCCAGTCTGTAGATAGATAGTTAAAGTCTCCCATGAGTAAGGTATTTGGTTTAATGCTGAGTGTCTTCAGTAAGTGGAGGTATGATCTTTGATAGTCAAGGGTGGCCTGTAGCTTGCTAGGATTTGGGACATTGTCTATGACAATTTCTTGGTAGATAAATTCCAGGGCATCATCCTGTCTAAACAACCTAGAGTTATTCTTATTGCTAATGTAGATTGAGACTCCTCTACCGTTAGCTCCTGCCTGTGCAGCTTATGGTTTAAATGAGTTGAAAGCACTGAAGATTTGCACTGCTGGATAACTTTCTGTGGATTTAATGTAATGGTACATATGTGTATATTCTCCAGAGTGAGGTGAGCTTGTAGGTTCTGGAGTTTCCTTTGTGTAGCCTAGCATTGAGCAGTAACACTTTTCATAGTTTCATAGGTGATTATTAGGATTGTGGCACAAGAACCTTTACAAACCTGGCCAATAATACCCAGGATATGGCAATATTGTATTCTGATTCCCCAGATATGGGATGAGGTAGCATCAGGGTAGTGGGTCTTTGGGTGTTGTAACCCTGTGTCATTTTGCAGACTGCCTTTGTCCATAAGGGAGATGGGCAGTACCTCAGTAGTGAATTTATGGTTCCCCCTGATTTATCCAAATTCTTTTTGAAGAAAGTGAGGACAGACTTTGTTTTACGAAGGTAGGAAGTTTATTCCATAGACGAGGTAGCCTTTAGGATATGAATCTGTTTCTCTCCAGCAAGATCTGTTAGAGTCACAAATAAGGTTCAGGTCCATGGAATGTGTAACCCTCAAAGAATTTTTTTTTGCGAATATATAACATTATCATCAGGGCTGGATCAGAGAATGCCTTGTAGGCCAGGCATAGGTCAACTCTCAATAAACAATATGAGATGGAGGAAAAAGATAGGGCCTTTTGTTGGAATGCATAAAACATGTGTCTTATGATTTGTATTTTTTTAATGAGAAACCTCTGGGGCTACTCCAGTTGGTGTAAGTGCCTGGTTAGGTACATGCAGAAGGAAGCATTATACTCAGTTATGGGCCTGATAATGGCAGAGTACAATGGCACTATGACATATTTTGATCTTGATGCCATTCCTTTACTTATAAGTTGAAACACACAGAATGATTTTTCACTACTCTAGCTATCTGGTGGTCAAGGCTCAGGTCACTATCTGTGTTCCTAGGTCCCTCACTACTGGATTTACTGCTAGGAATGTGCTATCAATATTACAATTTGCAGGGAGATCTGATTTACTGAAGGGTATGAGTATGTATTTACTCTCACATAATGGTTTTGTCATTTTTTAGACCTGTTTGTAGGATATCATCATTTGAGGATTCAGTGATTGTTCCCAGCGTACAGTCATCAGCAAAGTTGGTGAACCAGAGGCCCTAAACATTGGGCTTCACTTAAAATAAAAATATACCAAACAGGAGGGGTCCCAACACTGAGCCCTCACCTATCTGGGCAACATGTGCACTGTCAATGAGCCATTTTGCTATCCAGTTGATGATGTAGGGATTTATGTCTAACTCGGTAAGTTTATCTATGATCCTTGAGTGGGGGATTTTGTCAAAAGCTTTGGCCAGGGGTAGATAAGTGGTGTGCGCCATTTTACTACCATCCGTGGCTCTTGCAACTTTCTCAAAGAAGTCTACCAGATTGAGCAGGCAAGATCTCCTTCTGACAAAGCCAAATTGTGTCTGGTCCAGTAGTTGGAGATTTTCTATGTTATTGACCAGCTCCATGATAGTTCTCTCCATGGCCATGCAAATAAAACTGTTCAAGTTTATGGGTCTGTAATTCTCTGGGTCAGTTGATGGGCCCCCCTTGTGCAGAGGGCCAACTGTTGCAGTCCTTCATTCATCTGGGATAAAGCCCATCCAGAGACTGGTTAAAGAGTTTCTAGTGGCCCTGAAAGATTCTGTTTTAAGTTATTTAAGAAGCATCTTGAAATGTCAGGACCCATGGAGGCATTGTTTTTGGCTTTAGTGAGTGCAGTAAGCACCTGTCCCCCATAATGACTAGCAAGAGGATGGTTGTGGGTATTTCTTTGGGTGTGGCAGGAGGTGACTGGGAGAGAAGTTTGAACTGAACTTGTCAGCCAGCAGGTTTGCTATAGTTTTAGGCTGGATGTAAGTGCTGCCATTCATGATTAAATTGACACATTGCTAAGCATTTCCCCTGAAGTTATGAACATAATTAAAAAAAAAGCCTTATGATTATCTTTCTCCTGGGAGTCTATATTTGCCTCATAGTCTGCTTTGCCAGATTTGACCAGCTCTCTCTTTGTTTGTTTAGACTGGTGAGTGTCTTTTTGCACTGTTTTGTCTGTTCGTTCTTGGATTTGGAAAAGATTTTTTTTTTCCTTTTGTTGAATAGCCTATTTATACTTGGGGTCCACCAGGGTGGTTTATTTTTGCCAGTAATCCTAGGTTTCACTCGGACAGGTACTGCCTCCTCTATGCAGCTATTGATGCGGTTGTACAGTGCTTTTATGTACAGCTCAGGGTAGGTTTTAGTGTCATCCTGGGTAAGAGGGGCTTGTACGTTTATTAAGCTGTAACTTAATTTAAGGCACACTGGGCCTTAGCAAGGTTCTTAACAGGTTTGGAGTTTGATGTGGGTCCTAGGTTAATTTTATTATTAAAGGAGATAATTTTATAATCAGCTCCTACCAGGGAGGAGTTAATACACAGGAGGGAACAGCATCTCCACATGTTCACAAGTACCAGATTAAGAATATTTGTATCTCTAGTTGGGAACTAATTAAGTGCTCCTTGGTGTTTGCACTGATGAAGTAAAAAAAACTCTGAGCAAGTAAATTATGGGTCATATTAGACTCTCCCAGTTTATGGAAGAGAAGTTGAAGTCACCCATAAATATGGTGTTAGGCTGAATATTAAGAGATTCCAGTAGGTTTAGATAGGTGGTGTGGTTTTCCAGACTCATTTTAGGGGATCTGGAGCTAAGCAAGATATGATAGGGGGTCACACCTATAGTTAGTTGGGCATGGAGCAGCTCAAGTGAGTCATGTTGCTGGACCAGTCTAGCAGTGTATTTGCTATTTATGAACACTGAGTAATCTCCTCCTTTTGTGTTATCCTGAGCTGAGGAGGATTGAAATGTATGAAAGGCAATGTAGCCTTTGATAGCCATAGTGCTTCCCATGGTTTAGAGCCATGTGTCGTGACTGCTCATGTCTGCATTCTCCGGGGTGAGGAGTGCCTCCAGGGAGTGCAGTATTTTATTTAAACTAAGCAAAAGGCTGCAACACCAACAATTCCACTAAAAACAAGCAGCAAACAGGCAGGGAAACCAGTTGAATGCACCAACTCACAATAAGGAAAACGAACCCTTCAAATCACTGACCACACTCCTGTAGAAAACAGTTTATTTTAACGTATCACAACTGTAGCAACGTTTTCGTTGTTAAAAAAACAACTTCTTCAGATAAAATCCACTCTTCTCCACAAGGTCTTTATAGCAACCTACTAAATTGATTAATTACATAATAAATGCTTAAAGCAACCCATGCAAATTAAAAATTACTTACAAAAATGCATCCCAAGCACTAAAATATTCACATAGATTCAGTAACTCTTGATATTATATACATCAAATATTGCACATGTATATACACATAAATGAATGCCTCATAAAGTCATATTTAAATATAAAATAAACTAAACATCTCATGAAATAAAAATGCATAAATGTTGTATTACTGCATCAACATAATTCTATACAAGAATCTGTATAATATGTTGTATGTTTTTAACCGGTAGTGCTAAAAATAACAAAACAATATTAAATAACTTTAAATATATATATATATGGTAACAAATGAACAAAAAATTGCATTTAAAATCTTCATGTGTACTTTATAAACTCATTATATATATGCAACACAAACATTAAAATCCTACTTAATACTGCTTATCTACCTCACAATTGTTCTGCTTTCAATTTCAAATAAGGGACAATAGAAATGGAATCATTCAGCCCGGGGGGCTTATTTGATTCCAAAAGAATCTGCCAACATGTTTCTTTATGGGACAATAATGCAGGCCAATTGCCCCCCCTATTGCACTGTACAACTGATTCCAGAACAAAAAACTTAAATGTTGCTCCTTCACAAACTATAGTGTGCCTATATAATGCATTGGTGTTAACTTTTCTTTGAATATCATAGACATGTTCATATACACGCCTCTTTAGCTGCCTCTCCGTCTTGCCCACATAAAATGCCTGGCAAGAACGGCAGGCTGCTAGATACACCAAACCCTTAGAATTGCAATTAAAAAAGTTGTTTGACCACAATCTCCTATTTCTACTTTCCAAGTATATACTTTCCTGATCCATAATATACTTGCATTGTGTACAACACCCACAGCGAAATGTCCCTTTCCTCTGCATGTTCGTACCCCTCAACCTTGAACTTTGTTCTAATGTCCTCTTTACGTTAAACCCTTTTCTATATACAGTTTTGCAGGCTAGATCTTTAAGATTAGTCAAATCAGTGAATTCCCTAAAATCCCGGAATTCTTTCTCAATAATATATCTAATCTGTCCTGCATGTTCACTGTACTGTGTAATAAACAACTGCTCAGGGCCCGATTTATCAAAAGATCCATGGGATAGGTCACCTTGTAAAACCGTCTTGATCTTCCCTAAGATGGGGGCAAACCTACAGTTTCTAAGTTTCCTGACTTCATCATATACAGAATTAATCAATCCTATAGGATACCCTCTATCCAGAAAAAATGACCTTAATTTATCCCCCTCTATACCAAAATCATGGTCTTCTGATGTCATGCGTGACACCCTTACAAATTGTCCCTTTAAAATAGATCTTTTTTGAAATTTTGGGTGTGAACTAGAATAGTGTAGATATCCATTAGAGAACAAGGGCTTCCTATAAATGCAAGAACTAAAACGTTCACCCATTTTACTAAGGGTAACATCTAAGTAGTTAACCTGTTCAGTAGATACACTATGAGTGAAACATAAAAAATCCGTTGTAGTATGTAAATAGGCAACAAATTCTTCTATAAGATCTTGTGGCCCAGTCCAAAAAATGCAGATGTCATCCAGGAATCGAGTATAGTGTATCCAATACTTTGAAAATTCACTATGCATGACAAATTTTTGTTCCCAGACTGACAATATAATATCTGCATACGTGGGAGCACAATTGGCTCCCATAGAAACCCCTGAGATCTGCTGAAAATATTCTCCAGAGAAATAGATGTAATTATACTTGAGTACCATTTCCAATAGATGTAAAACCAGGTGAACATCGTTGTTGGTAACGCCCCTGCAACCCCATAGCGCCTCCTCCATCCACTCTAACCCAACACTGTGGGGTATCACTGAGAATAGATCGACCACATCTATTGTAACAAAAATTATATTAGGCCTAAAGAGATCAGAAGTAACCCCTCGCAAAAATTCCCACGAGTCCTTCAAAAGGTACTCTTGCTTTCCCCACAATTGTTTCAGCTTCCAATCCAGGAATTTTGATAAATTGTGGGTCTTAGACCCCTGGGCTGCTACAATAGGGCGCATGGGGGGATCTTCCACATTTTTATGAACCTTAGGTACCCCGAAAATAACGGGCACCTTAGGATGAGTGTTCTCCAAAAAGTTAAAAAGGTCTACTTCAATAATTTCCTGATCCAAAAGATCTTTGAGCGCCAGATCGATGTTTTTATAGGAAATGTTTACCTCATTCAAGGAAACTATAGTATACTTGGTACTGTCCAACAAAAGGCTATGCATTTTAGCTTCATATATCAGTTGGTCCATTATAACCGTGCCGCCCCCTTTATCTGGTTCCATCACTCGGATTCTGGGATTACCCCCTAACTCTTCCAAGAGGGTAGCCTCAGCCATACTTAGATTTGAGGTGTATTTAACTCTTCCCACCTTCCACCGGATATGTTGTTCAATCCTTTTTTCCAAATTTTTTAACTGGGGGTGTAAAGGGGGGTTGTATGAGCTAGACTTTTTGAGGTTGATTCCATGTAACTGAGAGGTATTACCGAAAATATGTTGCAAATTCAGTTTATGAACAAAGAGTTTAACGTCCAACATGGTATTAACCAAACTACTCCCCCTACTAGGCACAAATTTAAAACCTTTAGTGAATAAAGAAAACCAAGTACCAGAAACTTCCATATCGCTATAATTATATATGTGATAGTCATTGAAAGAATGTTTAGAATAGTTTCCTATAGGAGTAACCACAATCTGTTCCAAACCTACCAGTCCTCTCTCTGGTTCCCCCTCCACCCCTTGGGAGGTGGTCCCCTCGCCCCCTGCTGTGTTCCTATCGATGACCCATTCGTCTGCTGGTAATGGGACTGCTTGCGTAGGCGTTCCGACCTCCTCGGTAAAAAATCTTCCTGATAATGTTCATCAGAATGAACCAAGGGTGGAAAGGGTTCCTGTGGTGGAATCAAATCCTGAACCACATTAGAATTATCTCTGGGGGCTAGAGGATATCTATACCCACTTCTGAACAAAGGGGGACAGGGGTAGTGTCTACCTTCAGCATATTCCTTAAGGTCCCTATTTAGTTTTTTGTATTTACGATTTAATATAATGTTACATTGCTGGTCAATATGTTTTCTCATATCATAGTATTTCTGTTTTTCCGTTTCAAGGGTAAACAATAAATCAGCAGTGATAACATCATTATATTTAAAAATATCTTTTAACAAAACTTGCATGTCCATATCATTTCTTTTAGTAATAGCCCTTACAATTCCCAAGCCACATTCATCAAATAATCTAATAAGCTCATTGTGAAAGTCACTGCCACGCTCCACATGATGCGGGTATTTATACACCCGTAGCCCCTTAGGGACTATATGTTTATTCAAACATTCGTTCAAATAAAGATTGTCCAATTCCAAGGTTTTATATTTATGCAATGCTTGCTGTAGCAAGCGCATATTGTCTGTAAAAGAACTACTGTTGGAATTACTCACAGTTTCTTCATTGAAAGAGAATATAGGCTTATGAGCCACCCAGTCCTTAAAAGAAGAAGACGGTTGGCCTCCGGTAACAGCATCGTTAGCTTCAGTAGCTAAAACATCTTCGTTCCAGTCCCGGAAAACTGCCGGAGTGTTGACAAAGCTGGAAGAAGATCCTCCGTCTTGAACCTCACAGGCACCGCGGTTAAAATTGGAACCGCAAGGCAAATGTGAACCAGTGTTCTTAGAAGTAAAAGCCCTGAGCAGTTCACGTTGTTCCGTAATAACGACCTGTAACCCTTGACCCAAAGGGGTAAGGAGCTGTACGAGCTGGGTAAGCTGTCCCGTAAGTTGGCGTGAAAAGGAAGCCACTGAATGCACTCCATCCTCCGTGCTAGTGCCGTTAGCACTGGCGGTAGAATTCCCCATGCCTGCCTCCATAACAAGACCAAACAAAGCAAAAGGCTGCAACACCAACAATTCCACTAAAAACAAGCAGCAAACAGGCAGGGAAACCAGTTGAATGCACCAACTCACAATAAGGAAAACGAACCCTTCAAATCACTGACCACGCTCCTGTAGAAAACAGTTTATTTTAACGTATCACAACTGTAGCAACGTTTTCGTTGTTAAAAAACAACTTCTTCAGATAAAATCCACTCTTCTCCACAAGGTCTTTATAGCAACCTACTAAATTGATTAATTACATAATAAATGCTTAAAGCAACCCATGCAAATTAAAAATTACTTACAAAAATGCATCCCAAGCACTAAAATATTCACATCGATTCAGTAACTCTTGATATTATATACATCAAATATTGCACATGTATATACACATAAATCAATGCCTCATAAAGTCATATTTAAATATAAAATAAACTAAACATCTCTTGAAATAAAAATGCATAAATGTTGTATTACTGCATCAACATAATTCTATACAAGAATCTGTATAATATGTTGTATGTTTTTAACTGGTAGTGCTAAAAATAACAAAACAATATTAAATAACTTTAAATATATATATATATATGGTAACAAATGAACAAAAACTTGCATTTAAAATCTTCATGTGTACTTTATAAACTCATTATATATATGCAACACAGACATTAAAATCCTACTTAATACTGCTTATCTACCTCACAATTGTTCTGCTTTCAATTTCAAATAAGGGACAATAGAAATGGAATCATTCAGCCCGGGGGGGCTTATTTGATTCCAAAAGAGTCTGCCAACATGTTTCTTTATGGGACAATAATGCAGGCCAATTGCCCCCCCTATTGCACTGTACAACTGATTCCAGAACAAAAAACTTAAATGTTGCTCCTTCACAAACTATAGTGTGCCTATATAATGCATAGGTGTACTGTATATAGAACTGGGTTTAACGTAAAGAGGACATTAGAACAACGTTCAAGGTTGAGGGGTACGAACATGCAGAGGAAAGGGACGTTTCGCTGTGGGTGTTGTACACAATGCAAGTATATTATGGATCAGGAAAGTATATACTTGGAAAGTAGAAATAGGAGATTGTGGTCAAACAACTTTTTTAATTGCAATTCTAAGGGTTTGGTGTATCTAGCAGCCTGCCGTTCTTGCCAGGCATTTTATGTGGGCAAGACGGAGAGGCAGCTAAAGAGGCGTGTATATGAACATGTCTATGATATTCAAAGAAAAGTTAACACCAATGCATTATATAGGCACACTATAGTTTGTGAAGGAGCAACATTTAAGTTTTTTGTTCTGGAATCAGTTGTACAGTGCAATAGGGGGGGCAATTGGCCTGCATTATTGTCCCATAAAGAAACATGTTGGCAGATTCTTTTGGAATCAAATAAGCCCCCCGGGCTGAATGATTCCATTTCTATTGTCCCTTATTTGAAATTGAAAGCAGAACAATTGTGAGGTAGATAAGCAGTATTAAGTAGGATTTTAATGTTTGTGTTGCATATATATAATGAGTTTATAAAGTACACATGAAGATTTTAAATGCAATTTTTTGTTCATTTGTTACCATATATATATATTTAAAGTTATTTAATATTGTTTTGTTATTTTTAGCACTACCGGTTAAAAACATACAACATATTATACAGATTCTTGTATAGAATTATGTTGATGCAGTAATACAACATTTATGCATTTTTATTTCAAGAGATGTTTAGTTTATTTTATATTTAAATATGACTTTATGAGGCATTGATTTATGTGTATATACATGTGCAATATTTGATGTATATAATATCAAGAGTTACTGAATCTATGTGAATATTTTAGTGCTTGGGGTGCATTTTTGTAAGTAATTTTTAATTTGCATGGGTTGCTTTAAGCATTTATTATGTAATTAATCAATTTAGTAGGTTGCTATAAAGACCTTGTGGAGAAGAGTGGATTTTATCTGAAGAAGTTGTTTTTTAACAACGAAAACGTTGCTACAGTTGTGATACGTTAAAATAAACTGTTTTCTACAGGAGCGTGGTCAGTGATTTGAAGGGTTCGTTTTCCTTATTGTGAGTTGGTGCATTCAACTGGTTTCCCTGCCTGTTTGCTGCTTGTTTTTAGTGGAATTTTATTTAAACTCCTAGCACTGAGCAGCTGTACCTTTACGTAGTCATGAATGACTTTTGTCATGTTGGAGGGTTTGACAACTTGGCACAGCCTAAAAAAGGCATTATGGGGATATATAAAGTTTTTGCCAGTATCTGGGAAGTCAAGTGGTGACAAGTGCAAATCATCACTGGAAAAGTATCATGGTTTGTCAGTCATGTCTCTCCAGGCTGACAGATATTGTAACACCAGAAACAAAGCCAGTTGTTGAAATCAATCATTTTTTACTGGTACTGTGGCATCATCATTGTTGAAGGTAGGATGTGAGTCAAGACTAGATTCATACCCACCTGGGGCACACATTCAGCGATCTTCATCATGTCTCTCTACTTATACTGCAGTGAGGTACATCTTAGGTTGTTTGCATCCATATGGACTATGGCTGTGTCATACCGGAACTAGTGGTTTATAGACCTAAGTGCATGCATGATAAACTTCCAGGGGGAATGAAATGATATGCTGACAAAGATTATTGATGCAGATTTCTCCGAGATCTGTCCAGTCCATCATAGGTCACAGAGGTGTCATTAATCTTTCTGCTGCTGCCTGATAATGAATATAAGGTTTTGGACGGAGTGAGAAAATGCATTTCCTCTTTTTGCCTCTGAGTGTTGGGGCCCTTTATTACATTTCTCACCCATCCCAATGACAGTACCCCCTTGTTAAGGCTGTGAATAAGCAGACAGAACTTAATAACTGGAGTCAAGGAATCTCTGGATGTCACCCTAAAGACAGCTCCCTCTGTAGGCTTCTGCATAACCATCTGTCTTCTCCATTTGTCTTGGCTTTGGCAGTTCACGGATACATTTTGGCAGATCATTCTGGGTGCTCTCTTTTGTGAAGTAAGGCTACCACCCATTCCTGTTTTCTCATGGCAGTCTTGATTAGGACATTTGTGTCACCTACAGGGAAATAAAATGAAAAATGCTGTGAAGTTTTTAAAAAAACTTTTCCACTTTAACTATTGTAGGAAACCATAACACTATATTCAAGACATGTTATTGTTGTATAAATCAATTGAAACAGCTTCTCTGTCATTGTGTTAGTATTATAGTATTTGCTTTCTACTGACAAGACAAAACTAGATGGCATGCTACAATAAGTTAGTCAAATTTTCAGCTAACCTTTCCTACCCAAACCCACTATCATCTAGCCCTAAAACAGCTAAACTAGTTAGAACTACCACTCTACTTAACCTACGTATAACTGCTTACAGCACAAAAAACTAATCTATAAATCATGGCACTGTCCATCACTAAACAGTATTGTCCATCACTACTTACCAACTAGAGATCTGCACTCAGACAATAAATTTGTTTTAATCACCAGCAAATCAAGCAACACAGCAGATGACTCACTCAAATTTGTCACCAACATTTGGAGCACCATCCCATTACAATTTAGACAACTAGACAAACTGAAACGCTTCAAACTGGCACTGAAGTTTATACCTGCTTGATTTGTGGTTATACTTGTGTTTCACAACACCAAGCTAATAACATGCAAGTATTGCATCCTGTGATGGCCTCTGTGAAGACTGGTAGAGAAGGGTGAAGGCTGCCAGCCTAGCCAGATATAATTTTATACATAATTATATTATTTGTAAATATGAATGTGAATCACAGGCTTGTCTTAAATGAAAAAAAAAAATGCTCTTACAAAAATGTGGCAACAGTGCTCCCTACTAACCCAGTAAAAGCATGTTGTGACCCTTTGATCTAAAGTCGGCTCCAGTCCGGCTAGATGAAGGCTTCCTGCCTATTGTTTTAAGGCTAAAGTTAATTACCAGAATTTACATGTGGAATGTCCTTTATTGCTCTAAGTGTAAAAGAGTGTAAATGCAGTGTCTGTCAGCCTTGGGAATACCAGGAAAGTGTGAAATGATGTACTGTTTTATCAGAACTGCAGTTTCAATTTAAATAGAGAACCAGAAGGCATTAAGCATTTTTGTTTTGAACATCCAACTCAGCACTGCCTTATGCTCTCTTTATGTAAGTAGTATGTTAGAACTATGTTTTTTCCTAGAAGTAGCTAGGAATTAGAAAAGATTAGACTTAAGTGTTTTCTGTTATGTCAGAACTGTACTACTGAATTATTTTAAGTATTTCTCTGTGTTCTCTGAACTCTTGACTAGCACTGACTGTGTAGTAGAAAGTATTGTCTTGTGGTTTTAATTATTTATTATTAAATATTTTAAAACCTTTTAACTGTGGCTAGTTTGTGTAGAGATAAGTTAAGCTCGAAGCGCACATTGCATGCATATAAGGATCCTATACCAGGTCACTCTAATAAGCCTTGAAACTGTTTAGTCACAACTACCAACTGGATAATAATATTGCACAGTAATAATTGGACACCCTTTTAAGGGCCTTTGAGTAGCTGATAAGTATTAGTGGGTGGTGGCCAGTGGAACTACTGTATAGTCTGGGAGAAAGGGGCACAGGTGGAGAAACTGTGCCAGCCTTCTCCAGGAGTGTCTGTGTGGTTGTATAACCCCTTCTCAAAGTGCGTGTGTGTGTCAGCTACTTGGGCAGGGGCACAAAGCACTGGTTGGACAGAGGGTGGAAGTGGTTTTAGGTTGCCCACTAGGCTGAGATCTGGACCCTATAGCTGGGGACCTGGAGAACAAGGGAGCGACCAGCCCTGGACTGACTGTGATCTCTGTGTGCTCTTAAGGGAAATTGCACTTTACTGTGTGTATTTGTTATCCTGTCCTCATATATGAGACGCCGTCTCTGGTGTTAGTGGTGGGGATTGAGGCTCCTTGATTGCTGGGCCAGGGCATGCGCATCACAGCCTCTAACAGTTAACATGTTTAATTATTTTGCCTTTTTAATCCATCTAGCTACTATCTTCTAGACTAATCTCTTCACTCGATCTTCCTTCTGTTCTGTTAACACATCTTTCTTGCATTCTGCAGTATCCACCTTTCTCATTTTTTTTCCCCAACTCAAAGCTAAGAATATGTTGCTTACACTTTGTTAGTAGACTGTGTCTTAGTCTTTGTAATTTATTTTCTGATCGAGTTGAAACTACATTACGTATCATTTCATGTAATGTTTTTCTCCATTTGTAAATGTCTTGTATTTCACTGTTGTGTTTGGAAGTGTTAATTCTATTATTTTTGTAGAGCTTTTCTCCCTGGGCCTCCACTGAAATGGGGTGGTTATGCCTAGTCAGACTTTCCCTCTCAACATTTCTAAGCTGTTGATCCAGAGGACTACTAGTAGTCTACCTCCGATTTGTAAGTTCATGTTGTCATGACTAGTTGTGACCCCTTTCAGTGAGAGCTTGAGGGGACAGACATGGGAAGTTTACAATTGCCAACCCATTTGTCCAGGTTACGTTTAAAGAGGGTCAGGGAGCTGCTTTGCTTTACTTCCAAAGGAAGTCTATTCCATAAAAGAGGGATTCTCTGGGATACATATCTCTCTCAAGCAGGTCCTGTTTATGTTTTGGTGGAAGATCAGATCTCTTGAATAGATGATGATGGTGGGGATTGTTTTGCCAGTTTGCAGGAGGTTGCATTGGACTGGATCCTTTAAGGCTTTGTAGGTTAGACAGAGGTCACCTCTCAAGAGAATGTAGGGAAACATAAGAGAGAAAGCACTTAAGACTTTCTTGACAGCTCAAGGATGTCGTGCCTTTGTTTATGTTAATGAAAATATACTGTCACTCAAGCTGGGTCATAATTTTCAGACAGGTACATAAAGAGACCATTATACTACATTATCAGCCTAATGACAGAGGAGTAGAGAAGGATAAATTCCTTAGATCTGGAGGAAATAACCCTAATGGTTAGTCCTGCAAGGTAAAAGGGTTTCCTAACAACAGTGAATGCATGATAATCAAGGGATATTTCACTCTTCTTATCTTTCTTGTATTGCTAATATCAGACCTATTATTGTAGATCTGTCTTGTCTTCCACTGCTTGTTGCTAACACCAGCCTAGTTGTATGCACATGCAGCACTTCTTGTCGTACTGTAAATGCTTTAAGTACTATAAAGAATCAATGCATTTTTGATACTTCTATGGAAAAACAATTTTCCATACTACTCTCTTGTCAGACATATATAAGTAATTAGCTTTTAATGGCTTTTGGCTGATCATATGTAGTGAACTGTTCAACACTGTAAAAATGCACAATACATAAATATGATGTTCATCGTGTTACCCTGCTGCAGTCATCACACTTGGGTTATCCTGCCGTCAGGCGGCCCCGCAGTCGGCCCGAATTCCAAAGTCTTGGTCCGGTGTCGGTTGCTGTTGCTTCTTCCCTGACGTCAGTGCGCCAGGGGTATATAAGAGGCATCTGACACCATTTTCTTCAGTCTTTCTTGCCGCGCGGTGCCCGAAGCAGAAGCAGTTCGCAAGTGCCGGTCGGCCGACACCTGAGATTTTCGATTTGAATTTCAGTCCGAAGTCTTCAATAAAGCTAAGTACTCCATTGGGGAACATTTTCTTGCCCAAGACAGTGGATGGAAGCGAAAAACCAGAACCAAAACCAAGAATAGGATCGCTCAGGAGAACCAAATGAGGGTACAGACCAGAACCAAGCGCAAAGAATTCCAAGGCAGTTTATTGACAAATTCCAAACGCTGATGTACAAAAATACGTTTTCGAAAGTCTTTTTCAAGGCAAAAACAACGTTCACAAATCACTTCCCCTTAAATACAAATTTAATTTCTTACACAAACCAATAAAATAATGAAACCAATTACCTGTTTAAATTGATAATTAAAATGAAGTGAAAAACACATGTAAAGGAACCAAGGGGAACAATCTTCTTTCTCTTAGTATCATAAATACTCTTTCAAAACCATTTTGTATGTGTACAAATAAATAGTTAATTCTTTATTGTATCTGACAGTTAAAACGTTAAAATAGTTCATTTTATAAGTTAGTTGTTGTAAATATGTGTATATATATATATAAAAATAAATTATCTAGTATATATGTTAAAAAATGATATTAGTGACATCTAGTGGTGATTTGTAGTTTTGCACTTCTTGGCTTTAAAACTGGCAAACACTAATGTACAAAAATAAATTTACAAAATCTTTTTCCAAGGCAAGCAACGTTCAAGGCCAATTCCATTTAAATACAAATTTTAAATCCTGCTTAAACCAATTACCTGTTAGGATTAATAGTTAAAATAAAATACACATATAAAAGAACCAAGGGAAACAATGATCTTTCTCTTAATATAAAAACTCATCCAAAAACCTTTTTGTATATGTGTGAATTAATAATCAATTCTGTATTGTATATGACATAGTTAAATATTAAAATTTTAAAATAATAAAATAATTCATTGTATAAGTTTATTTGTATCGTATAATAAATTGTATCATGGTGGCTTCCATTTCCTTAATGCCTGTTTTAAAGTTAAGAAGTGCCAAATTATAAACTGCCACCAGATGTCACTAACATCATTTTACTATACACATTAGAATTAATTTATGTCTACACAGATACATATAAACGAACTATCAAACGCCGTTTTGACTTCGCACGGCATTACTTTGGCAGGAAATTTAATTATATCATGCCGTCGGAGCAGCCGATGACCGCCATACATAAAAAACGTAAGGATAAGGGCAGGCAGCCTGGGAACAAGCCAGACTCAGAGGCCTCAGCTGGGCCTGTTGCCGGTTCTCCGGTTTTCAGTGAGGCACCTATGCAGCCCCTGACGACCGCAGAACTGGAACCCCAGACAGCTGCAGATTCCCAAGCGGAGCCTACTAGGCCGATGCAGCCATCTTCCGACACCGGAGCAGAAGTACACACTGGTGCAGTGGAAACACGTTCGGTTGCAGAAGGTGTCTTCAGACCGACTACACTCACCATTAAATCTTATGCTAAGCTTAAAGCTCTTTTAAAACCTAAGAAAACTGTACATCAGTCTACAGTTCAAGGCCCCATGCCTAAGAAACAGATGCTTAAGATTGCTGAAGATTTGATTACCCTTATCAGGGGTTCCCATCCCCCTCCTGATAAAAGACCAAGACAAGAGGAGGATTATGCATCCTCTGACCAGGTTTCACTCTCCTCAGATTCTTCTGAGGAACAGGATTACACTTTTCCACCTTATGAAAACTCTGATGCTGAAGACTCTATTCCCTCAGCATCTCCCCCTGAAGACTACTCCTTTGGGGAAACTTTACATACCATGAGGGAACATTTCCACTGGGAAGGCCAGGATTACTCAGATTCTAAGAAAAGGCTCAGAGAGTTCCTTTTACTACCCCAGCACAGACCTCTTGCTATCCCTCCTGTTTTAGATATTGTGGATGATGTTTACTTGGAGTCTAGTTTAAATCCAGACTCTCTACCTCCTGCTCCAGCCAAACCAGACAGATACTACAGAGTACCTGACTCACACAAAATCCTTTATAAAAGCCCTGTAGCTGACCCAGAAACAATTTCCCAGGGTCCTAAGGGAGCTAAAGCTTCTATGGCTAAAAATCCTGTGTCCTCTGAAAGGGATTCCAGAGCCCTAGATAGATGGGGAAAGAAAATATACACCTCAGCAACTCTGGCTATGAGAGCATTAAATTGCCAGTTTCACATGTTGAAATATCAGCAATTCCTAATGTCTCAGTTAAAACAAAAAATGAGCACACACTCAGAACAGTCTGAATTCAAGGAAATGCAGGATCTGTTGCATGCAGCTGAACAGGTGGGCAAACATACTTTACAATGCGGATTTGATTCATTGGAAGCTTCCTGTAGAGCAGCTGTTACTGACTCTGTCATACGTAGACATGCTTGGTTAAAAGAACAAACCCTTCATGACCATGTTAAAGCAAAATTATTGGATGCACCTTTACAGCAGGATGTATTATTTGGTGTCAAAGCAGAAGAGGTTTTAAAGAAAATGGAGGATAAGGCAAAGTCTATGCAAACGATCAAGAATTTTTTGCAGGTACAACCCCCTCGTTTCAGCAGAAATTGGCCAACAAAAAAATGGTCCTTTCCAGCTTCTGACAGATCACAGAGGGGCAAATACAGACGCCCAAGGGGGCAGAGGTCAGTCACAGGGCCCTTACAAACCTCGCCAATGGAGTACTGCTACCCAGAAAGGAGTAGAAGACAGGCCCCAAGCTAGCAGACGACAAACACAGTGACTATATCCTCAAACTACCAAGCAAATCTCTCCTGGCAACTCCCTTGGGAGGAAAACTAGCATTTTTTGCAGACAACTGGCACATCATCACAAAAGACAAATGGGTTTTAAACATTGTCTCTCAAGGATACAAATTCCACTTTCATACCTTACCAAGGATCAAAGGAATGCCAAACCTGCCACCAAATCAATGGGCAGAGGCAGAAAAACAAATTACAGCTCTCATGGACATGAGAGCCATTCAACAGGTACCTGCACAGGAACAAGGACAAGGATTTTACTCAAGACTCTTCCTAGTCCCAAGAAAGGACTAAGCATGGAGACCCATTCTGGATCTTTCAATTCTGAACACCTATTTGCAAGTACCAAAATTCAAGATGCTAACACTATAGCAGCTTCTTCCCATGCTGGGCAAGAATGCTTGGCTAGTCACTTTGGACCTCAAGGAGGCATACCTGCATGTCCCTGTCAGACAAAATTGCAGAAGATACCTCCGCTTCATTGCAGGTTCAACGCATTATCAATTCTCTGCATTGCCCTTTGGCTTATCTACTGCGCCCAGGGTCTTCACAAAATGCCTGGCACCAGTAATTGCATACTGCGGACAAAGAGGAATTCAAATATACCCATACCTGGACGACTGCCTTATTCAAGCAGAAAGCAAGGACATTCTTTTAAAGCATCTGGCATTCGTCAAACACCTTCTAAGTTGCCTAGGGTACACAGTAAACGAAAAGAAATCAAAACTAGTGCCCTCACAAAACATAATATTCCTGGGTGCCAGCTTGAATACAATGGCCCAGATGGCTTATCTCACACCAGACAAGCAAAGACAGCTGATTCAATATTTCAAAATAATGGCAACAAAGACCCAACTCCCTGCAAGAAAACTTTTGCAGGCCTTGGGATTCATGGCATCTTGCATACTACTAATACCATTTGCAAAACTGCATATGAGGAAATTACAATGGTACCTGAAAAGTGTATGGACTCAGCACAGCCACAGCTTGGAAACAATGATACCACTCATTCCCTGCCTTCAACAGGAGTTTCTATGGTGGGCACAAGCATGTCACCTCAATAAGGGTCAGCCTTTCACCTTACCCACAGCCAGGCAAACTATGACAACAGATGCATCGGACTATGCCTGGGGAGCACGCATGGCAGGGCAGTGCATTCAGGGCAAATGGACTACAGATCAGAGGCATCTGCATATCAATCATAAAGAAATGTTAGCAGTACAGAATGCCCTAACAGCTTTCAAGGACCTTCTACACCCAGGATAGCTAATGATAAAGACGGACAATACCACAGTAATGTGGTACATAAGCAAGGGGGCACACATTCCTACCCTCTATGCAGGCAAGCAATGACCTTGTGGAACACTGCACTGTCTTACTAGGTTCAATTACAAGCACAATTCCTGCCAGGAAAGAAAAACACATTGGCAGATGACCTAAGCAGAAACCTCATGGATCCACACGAATGGAAACTAGATCCACAAGTATTTGCAGTGATAGTTCAAAAATGGGGACGCCCAGACATAGATCTGTTTGCAAGCCCCCACAACCACCAACTTCAAAAATGTTGCACAAGGACCTTCCATCCACTAGCTGGGAAAGTGGACACCCTCTCATTCAGTTAACAGTGTATGCCTTCCCTCCACTGCCTCTTCTAGCAAAGGTACTGCTGAAAGTCAGATTAGAGAGGCCACAAATGATACTCGTTGCACCAGACTGGCCACGCCAGCATTGGTATCCAGTTTTAAGGAACATGGCCCACGGCCCACCATGGATTTTGCCACAAATTCCTCACCTGCTCACCCAGCGAGACAATCAGATTCTACACAGCCAGCTCAAGACTTTAAACCTGGCTGCATGGCAAATTACCTAAACAACCAGCTAACACCTTTATCCAAAGCTGTTATGGATATCATTCTGGAGGCCAGGAGGCCCAGCACCAGGAAAACCTATTCAGACAAATGGAAATGATTTTGCGCCTGGAACCAGGCTAAAGGCCAAAATCTCCTTGATCCAAACATCCCTCAGATTCTACAATATTTAACTGAGATGTTACACAAAGGACTTTCCTTTTCATCTATTAAGATCCACACCTCAGCAATTTCAGCTCATTACAGCACGGATCCTCCTTTATTCTCACATCCACTCCTAAGACAGTACCTCAGAGGGGCTAAAAACTTAAGACCACCAAGGAGAGCTCCAACACCTACTTGGGATCTCAAATTTGTTCTGGAAAAGCTTACACTGCCGCCCTTCGAACCAGCTTTTTCAGCTGATTTAAAATTTCTTTCATGGAAAACTGCCCTATTTCTAGCAATAACCTCAGCTAGAAGAGTCTCAGAGCTTCAGGCACTAATGACAGTGGAACCTTTCCTCATTTTTCATCAAGACAGAGTCTCTCTACGAACTAACCCTTCCTTTATGCCAAAGGTGGTATCCAGTGTGGCCGTAAACCAAACCATTCACTTGCCCACCTTCTTCCCAAATCCCCAGAACAAAGGAGAAAGACTCCTGCACTCTTTGGACATTCACAGGCAATTACGTTACTACATGGATAAAACTAAGGTTTTCAGAAAAACTGATTAGCTCTTTGTAGCCTATGCTACAGGATCACAAGGAAAAGCCAACTGAAAACAGACCATTTCTAAATGGATAGGGCATTGCATGCGTTTCTGCTACACACATCATGGGAAAACCAGTACCTGCTAACATTAGGTCCCACTCCACCAGGGCTACAGCTACATCAGCAGCCTTTCTCAGGGGAGTGCCAACCAAGGATATTCTGGAAGCTGCAACTTGGAGTTCAGTGCACACCTTCACCAAACACTATCACTTACCTCTATACTCTAAGACTAGAGCTGGTTTTGCCACTGCAGTTTTGCAGGGCCTACTAGCTTCTTCTAACCCTGTTTGACTCCACCTCCCATCCTTAGCTTTGGGATTCAACCCAAGTGTGATGACTGCAGCAGGGTAACATGATGAACATAGTACAGTTTTGTACCTACCATAAATGTAGATGTTCGAGTGTTCACCCTGCTGCAGTCCAGGTTACCCTCCCTCCATCCCCTCTGAACTAGCTGAACTTATCTCTACCACTCTATCCTATACTACCTCTGTGGTGTATTTGCTTGTGCCTAAGGGTTTTGTTTTATTTTTATATAGCTATATGTATATATGTGTGTGTGTGTGTGTGTGTGTGTGTGTGTGTGTATGTATATATATATATATATATATATATATATATATTTTTTTTTTTTTGCCTACCTATTGGGGGCACCTGACATCTGGGGCAAGAAAAACTGAAGAAAATGGTGTCGGATGCCTCTTATATACCCCTGGCGCACTGACGTCAGGGAAGAAGCGATAGCAACCGACACCGGACCAAGACTTTGGAATTTGTGCCGACTGCAGGGACCGCCTGATGGCAGGATAACCCAAGTGTGATGACTGCAGCAGGGTGAACACTTGAACATCTACATTTATGGTAGGTACAAAACTGTACTTTTCCTTATATGTAATGACTACTATTCTAATGTCTGTACATATTTTACTGCTGGATTTACCCATTGCAGCATTTCACAAAAGGTGTTCACTGAAATTAATACTTCCCTGCTGGAATTTCCATGTTATCAAGTACAAATAAATAAAATTAAAAAAAATAAAACTGCCATATCTGGAACAATTCAACATGACATCAAACAAACACCACAGCAGTCTTTGTTCTAACAACAAAGGAAGATAAATAGGTAGTAAGGTGGAATGGTGCATACTGTGCATTGTCCTGAAAAAAGTTTCAGTTACAAATATCAGAGGAGTAGAGTTTGTCCTCCTCTTTATTTCATGCAATGTTATCCTCCATTTATAAATATGCCTTGTATTTCACTATTGCCTTTGGAAGTGTTAATTCTGTTTGTAATTTTACGTTGGTTAAAGCTACTGTTTGACTCTCAAAATTGTGTTTCATTAAAGGACTTGTACCATGCTGTGCATCTGAAAATGACAGTCATACCAAGAATAAGTTTTGTATTTCTTTCTTATGATGTTTGAGATGAAAGTCTTACATCAATAGCTTAATAACTGTTGTTAGAGATAAATTAATGTATCTGTGATACGCAGCTTGAATTTGATAATTTCCTATGAACTCTTTTGTATCTGTAAGAAATATACATGACTGCATTCAGTAATTCTTCAAAGAAAATAATTATGCGTTTTCCATATTTAAAGATGTTGCAGGTCCTCCTAGATGTCTTGGTTTACACATTTAGCCACACGATATACTGCTGCACAGCAACAGTCCATTTCCCTGAGTGCACTAAGATGTTCATCACCTTGATTACTGCTGCAGTTGCCCCTTAGCTATATGGGTTATATCCTGCCAAGGATTTAACATCTGGCTAACTTCCAAAGCTTTAGGGCACCTTCCACTTCCCCAAACTGTCAAGCAGCTCGAACTGACTAAAAGACAAGTTTGGGCATTTAGAGCTGTACTGCTGTAAAAGAATTCACTCCCTTGAGGCTTTCAAGGATTGATGGTCAGCCTGTGCTTTCCTTTGCAGGGCAGATTAGTTCCCTTTGGTTAAAAAAAAACCTTCCATTTTCTTAAATTTATTGATGTTTTATTACTTTCCTCTTTAAGAAAGTTATTTTAACGCTAGGAGTGTTGTGTCTAAAGGAATGAAGCACTATTTTTTTCTGTCAGTTTAAAAGTACTGTTAAGTAACTGAAAACTCATTTTCTGTGGAGAAATGGTGTTTAATTTGCCTTGGTGGGGTTGGGATATTGTTTGAAAGTGCTTTTTAATGTGTTTTTTTTATGTCAAAAAAGTAACTTTTGTGGACTGGCAATATTACCAGCATTTACTGCTAGTCTTTCTTGGAAAAGAGGCACCATTTTCAGCTTGACCATGAAACAGCCTACCGGTCTCAGTCAGTTCTCCTTCCAGCCCCAAAAACAGAAAGTTAAGCCAACAGCTTTTGCTACTGTAGCAGGCTAGCAGTTTGCCTCAGCCGCAGGTGGGTGATTCTGCTGTGGGCATTTGTTGTACTTCACACCACTCATGGTGACATAGTCAACATGACCGAATTACCTAGAGCCATATTTTACACCACTGAGTGGCTAGCCTTGCCATTATGTGCAGTCTGTGATCCCTGTTCTCCTATTGAGAGGATACTTCGCTCCACAGTAGATGGCCAAAGTGGTTGGTCTATACAACTCTCTCCTCCTGTAGAGCAGCGGGTAGAGACAGTACTGTTGCCTACAGCTCCATTCATTGGTGAATTTAAGATGGAAACACTTAGCATGTTTTTTTGGAGATGGGAGGAACCCCACAGAGACACAAGGAGAACATGCAAACTCCAAACAGCCATTGTTTGGAGGTCAGGATCAAATCTTGTACCTTTTGCATTGGAAATGAAGACCTTAACTATTATGCCAACTGATCAGCTGGAATAAGCATACTCATGACAGTGTATAAGAACAAAGGGAACATCCACAACTGTGGGCAGTGCAGAGGTATCAAACTCCTGTCACATTGCATGAAAGTTCTGGAGAGGGTAATTGATAAATGGATATGCAGAGTAGTAGAAAGTAAGATGGGAGATGAGCAATTCATATTCAGATCAGGATGGAATGCACCTGACCCGATGTTTGCATTAAGACAGATAGTTGAGAGGAAGCTAGAGATCAGGAAAGAGTCCAACTGGGCATTCTTAGACTTGGAGAAAGCATATAACAAAGTCCCAAGAAAGTTGATTTGTGCAGTACTATGGTGGTTCACAGTCTCAGAAACATTGGTTGAGTTAGAGCAGGCTATGCACAAGGACCCAATGACTCAAGTACAAACAGTGTTCAGTGTCACAGAGGAGTTCCCAGTGGGAGTGGGTGTGCACCAGAATTCAACTCTATGAGATGGACCGCATTAGGAAACAGGTTGGAGGGGACAAGTCAACAGAATTACTGTATCCAGACGATGATGTAGCATTACAGGCAGACTCTGAGCAAGAACTTCTAAGGATAGGGAAATGGAATGCAAAACTGAAGGCACATGTTTTGAAACTAAGTACAGATAACACAGTGGCACTGGCAGCAAATTGGGAAAAATCAGAAGACTCTAAGAATTGAGATAGAAGGGAAGGTATTGGAACAGGTTAATAACTTCAGGTATATGGGAGGGGTGGTTAAAGAGAAGGTAAGTCTGAATAAAGAGGTCAAAGCTAGAATAAGAGAGGTTGCAGGCAACTGGCATAGTATGTCAAGTGTAGTGCATGACAAGAATGCCAAAGAAGCTGAAAAGTAAGGTGTACAGAACGGTTTACCTGTATATCGTCGATCACACATGATCGACTGACCACTTAATCGGCTCATTTAAGCAAACCGAAACTTTTAAATGTTGAAAATATGTTGCATTTCAACATTTCCGGCCGCGCCACACCTCTACGCCAATGCTACCATGGGGCAAAAGGGGGCGAGGTTTTGCCGTTCGCTTATGCGGAATTCGACATTGGAGACGTTCGCACTTCGGTATTCGCGGAAGCCATATTGCGATCGACGATGTAAAGGTAAACCTATAGAACAGTGGTATGACCAGTACTACTGTATGGTACAAAACCCTTGGCAGTAAAGGCACAGCAGATGAAAAAGCTAGAGGTTATGGAAATAAAGTGCTTGAGAAGAGTGATAGGATGCACAGTGTGGGACAGATGAAGAAATGAGAACATTAGAGCAGAACCCAAAGTATCTCCAATTGCAGAAAAGATCAAAGAAGAACAGATTATGGTGGTTCGGGCGCATGTGCAGAAAAGCAGAGGACAATCTGGTGAAGAAGAATCGAGACAGATGGGAAGAAGGTAAGAGGAAAGAAGGACGTCCGGGAAAGAGGTGGATGGATTGTGGAGAGATCTACGACAATCAGGCTTGAATGTCGAAGAAGGCAGGAGTGTGGTATTGATTCCAGAGATATGGCGACAGATGTTCTTCGTGTTTCACTGTTGCAGTCATTACATTTGGGTAATCTGCTGGCAGGGTGCCCTCAGTCAGCCTGAATAACAAAGTCTTGGGTCCTGCGTCGGTTGCTGTCTCCTCTTCCATGATGTCAGGTCGTCAGGGGTATAAAACATGCAGCCGATGCCATTTTATTTAGTCTTTCTTGCCACGCGGTGCCCGAAGCAGAAGCAGTTTGCAAGTGCTGGCCGGCCGACTCCTGAAATTTTCGCATTTGAGTTTCAGAACCGAAGTCTTCAAACTAAAGCTAAATACCCTGTTGGGAAAACTTTTTCTTGCTCCTTACCAATGCCAGTAAAAGTTAATAACTGCATTACTTGTGGGAAGCAAATACCTCATAAGGATTTTCATTTGTACTGTATTCCTTGCCTAGGCCCAGATCATAACGTGCCTTGCTGTCAGTTTTTTGCTAGATTTAACCAACACACTATTAAGCGTCAGTATTTTTTTGTTTCTAAATATTTTGGATCAAGATTTAATTACCCTGAAATGTCGTCCATTAGCAATCCGACTACCGGAGTTCACAAAAAATGCAAAGAAAAAGACAGAGATAGACCGTCGAGGTCCAAAACCGACGACGAAACTTCTAAGCCAGTCACCGGTACTCAGTGAGGTGCTTTTGCAGCCCCTGATACCTGCTACTGTTGAGTCGCAGGCATCTACCGAGACCCATGCAGAGGGTATGCCATGAGATTTTCAGAGTATTGAACCCGTGGATGTCTCTCCCTTGGATGGGTCCGGAGCCGCTGAGCAGGCACCGGCTTCTGAGGGTGTTTTCAGGCCTCAACATTTTTATATATAAAACCGACGCCAGCCTCAAAAACAAGATCAAAAACATCTATGTCTAAAAAAAACTATGCATGAGCCACATGCTCAGGGCCCTATGCCTAAAAAACAGATGATCAAAATGGCTGAGGACCTAATTACCTTGATCAGGGGTTCCCCCCTGCTAAGAGGCCTAGGCAAGGCAATGATTATGAATCTTCAGATCAGGTTTCCATTTCTTCTGATTCCTCTTCTGATCAGGAATTTTCTATTTCACCCTATGAGGATTCTGATGCAGAAGACTCCATCCCATCTGCATCTCCTCCTGAGGATTACTCTTTTGGATAAACTTTGCATACTTTAAGGGAACATTTTCTCTGGGAGAGTCAGGATTTCTCTGAATCAGAAAAGAGGCTTAGGGATTTCCTCCTCCTTCCTCAGCATAGACCTTTGGCAATACCTCCTGTATTAGACATTGTTGTTGATGTGTTTTGTGAATCAGACATGGCTCCTGATTCCCTACCTCCGGCTCCTAGTAAGCCAGTCAGATATTACAGGGTTTCTGACTCCCACAAATTTCTATTCAGAAATCCTGCTGCTGATCCTGAGACTATCTCACATGGTCCCAAAGGTGTGTAAAGGCCTCTACAGCCAAAAATCCTACCCCCTCTAATAGAGATTCCAGGGCGCTGGATAGTTGGGGAAAGAAGGTTTATACGTCTGCTACCTTGGCAATCAGAGCCTTAAACTGACAGTTTCATATGCTTAAATATCAACAGCATGTTATGGGCCTACTGAAGCAAAAAATTATGTTGATTTCTGATTGTGTGGAAAATAGAGTTGCAAGAATTGTTGCTTTCAGCAGAACAGGTTGGAAAGCATACTTTGCAATGTGGTTTTGATTCCTTGGAGGCCTCTTGCAGGGCCACAGTTACTGGATCTGTGATTTAGAAGGCATGCCTAGCTCAAGGAACAAAATCTACCTGATCATGTTAAAGCTAAATTGTTGGATGCCCCCTTGCAGCATGACACTCTGTTTGGTAATAAGGCAGAAGAGGTTTTAAAGAAAATGGAAGACAAAGCTAAATCTATGCAATCTGTAAAAGATTTCTTGCAAGTGCAGCCACCCAGGTTCAGTAGGCACTGGCCTACTAAAAATTGGTCCTTTCCTGTGTCCAACAGAGCCACTCAAGGCAAATCCAGGTGCTCAAAAGGCTCCAGATACCAATCACAGGGTTCTTACAGGTCAAAGCAATGGGGTGCCTCCACCTCCAAATCTGGAGGAAACAAAGGGCAACCCTACAGTAAGCAGTCTCAATGACTTTCCTCTGCCATCACCAAGCACTTATCTTTTGGCAGCCTCCTTGGGGGGGGAAACTAGCACTTCATGCTCAAAATTTGGCAGTTAATTACCCAGGACAAGTGGGTATTGAACATAGTATCCCAGGGGTACAGATTTCATTTCCATACTTTGCCAATTCCAAACGGATGGCTAGATCTGCCACAAAATCAGTGGACAAAGGCTCAGAAACAAGTGATGTCCCTCATGGATATGAGGGCTATTCAACCAGTACCAGAAAAGGAAAAAGGACAAGGTTTTTATTCAAGACTTTTCCTGGTAACCAGAAAAGACCATTCTTGGCATCCAATACTGGATTTATCGATTTTGAACACATTCCTGGACCTTCCAAAATTCAAAATGCTGACTTCACAACAGCTACTGCCTATGCTGGGCAGAAACGCTTGGTTAGTGACTCTAGACTTAAAAGAGGCATACCTACATATCCCAATATGGGAATCCTGCAGAAGATACCTCCGCTTCAAGGCAGAATTTTTGCATTACCAATTCTCTGCACTGCCCTTTGGCTTATCTACTGCGCCCAGGGTCTTTACAAAGTGCCTGGCACCAGTAATTGCATTCTGCAGGCAAAGAAGCATACAAATGTATCCTTCTCTGGATGACTGTCTCATTCAAGCAGAGGACAAGGACACTCTTCTTCAACATCTGGCATTTGTAAAAAGGCTTCTAACATGCCTAGGGCACACAATAAATGAAAAGAAATCCCAACTGCTACCCTCTAAAATAATTACTTTCCTGGGTGCAAGCTTGAATACAACTGCCCAGATGGCTTACCTTACACCAGACAAAGGCAACTGACAACATACTTCAAACAAATGGCAACAAAAACCCAGTTCTCTGCAGGGCAAATTCTGCAGGCTTTGAGGTTCATGGCATCCTGTATTCTACTAATTCCATATGCGAGACTGCATATGAGTAAACTTCAGTGGTACCTAAAAAGTTTGAGTCAACATTGTCACAGGCTGGAAACAATGATTCCTCTCATTCCCTGCCTACAACAGGAGTTTCTTTGGTGGGCAGAGACATGTCACCAAAACAAGGGACTGTCATTCACTCTACCCCCTGCCACCCAAACCCTAACTACAGACGCATCAGACTATGCTTGGGGGGCCCACCTAGCGGGGAGATGCATTCAGGGTGAATGGAGTCCAAAACAAATGCATCTGCATATCAACCAGAAAGAAATGCTAGCTGTTCAGAATGTTCTGGCAGCCTTCAACGACTTCATCCAGGACAACTACTGATAGACGGACAGCACCACGGTTATGTGGTACATAAACAAGCAGGGGTGTACACATTCCTACCCCCTTTGCAGACTAGCCATGGCATTGTGGAACACAAGCTTTGACTTGCCAAATACATCTTCAAGCTCAATTCCTGCCAGGAAAACAAAATAATCTGGCAGACGACCTAAGCAGAAATCTTATGGACCCACACGAGTGGAAACTGGATCCACAAATCTTCAGCATGTTAACACAAAAATGGGGGAGCCCAGACATAGATCTATTTGCCTCTCCCCAAAATTATCAACTGGACAAATTCTGCACAAGGACTTATCACAGAAAAGCATGGAAAGTGGATGCCCTATCCTTCAGTCTATGCCTTTCCCCCTCTGCCTCTTCTCTCCAAGGTCTTACTAAAGGTCAGACAGGAAAAACCAAAAATTATCCTAGTTGTTCCGGACTGGCCTCGCCAGCACTGATACCCAATTCTAAGGAATATGTCTCAACTTCCTGCTTGGTACTTGCTTCAAATACCTCATCTACTGTCTCAGCAGAACAGTCAAATTCTGCACACTCCGTTCCAAACTCTGAACCTTGCAGCATGGCTCATCATTTAATTATTCAAACAACACCTCTCAGTAAATCTGTGATGCATGTCATTTTGGAAGCCAGAGGGCTTAGTACTAGAAAATCTTATGATGATAAATGGAAGAGATTCTGTGCTTGGAACCAAGCACAAGGAATGGGCACAGCAAAGCCCAATATCCCTCAGATTTTACAATATTTGACTGAGATGCTTGACAAGGGCCTATCTTTTTCTTCAATAAAAATGCATGCCTCTGCCATCTCGGCTCATTACAACACTAAGCCTCCCCTCTTTTCTCATCATCTGCTTAAACAGTATCTTAGAGGGGCCAAAAATTTAAGGCCTCCCTGAAGATCACCAACTCGTGCATGGGACCTCAATTTTGTGCTGGAAAAACTCACCTGCCTCCTTTTGAACCAGCAGCTACTGCGTATATAAAATTTTTATCTTGGAAAACAGCTTTCCTCTTGGCAATCACTTCAGCAAGAAGGGTTTCAAAACTACAGGCTCTCATGGCTGTGGAGCCTTTTATTACATTTTACCCGGACAGGGTGTCCCTCCGGACCAATCCTTCTTTTATGCCTAAGGTGGTATCCAGTGTGGCTCTTAAACAATTCACCTGCCAACATTTTACCCAAATCCGCAGAACAAGGGGAGTGGATTCTGCATTCATTGGACGTACACAGACAACTAAGATTCTACTTAAACAGGACCAAATGTCTAAGAAAGTCTGAGCAACTACTGGTGGCATTTGCTGCAGGATCAGAGGGGAAGGCTGTATCAAAGCAGACTATTTCTAAGTGGATAAGCCACTGCATTCGTTTCTGCTACTTGCACTATGGTAAACCTGTGCCCAAGGGGATCAGGTCACATTCGACCAGGGCTGCCTCTACCTCAGCAGCTTTTCTCAGAGGAGTTCCAGCCAAAGACATTCTAGAAGCTGCTACTTGGAGCTATGTTCATACCTTCACAAAGCATTATCATTTGCCTCTCTTCTTCATATCCAGGGCAGGCTTTGTCACTGCAGTTCTGCAGGGCCTTATAGCCGCTCCTAATGCTATTTAGTTCTATCCTCCCATCCATAGCTTTGGGATTCTACCCAAATGTAATGACTGCGACAGTGAAACATGAAGAACGTAGCACAGTTCTGTACACTTACCATAAATGTAGATGTTCGAGTGTATTCACTGTTGCAGTCCGGGTTTCCCACCCGCCACCCCCTTTTCTATAACTTCTCTTTCCTTCACTATATTCTAAAGCCATTGTGGTGTATTTGCTTTTAGATGAAGGTAAAGTGTATGTTGCTAAAAGTGCATTTACATATATTTGTTTATTTAATTTTATATATATATATATATATATATATATATATATATATATATATATATACATATACTCCCCATTTGGGGGGGCACCTGACATCTGGGGCAAGAAAAACTGAATAAAATGGCATCGGCTGCATGTTTTATACCCCTGACGACCTGACGTCATGGAAGAGGAGACAGCAACAGACGCAGGTCCCAAGACTTTGTTATTCAGGCTGACTGAGGGCAACCTGCCAGCAGATTACCCAGATGTAATGACTGCAACAGTGAATACACTCGAGCATCTACATTTATGGTAAGTGTACACAACTGTACTTTAACACAACACGCCTACCCCATGTAGAAAATGTGAAAAAGGGTGGTGCTGGTGATGGTATCACTCACCTTTTAGCCTGGACCCCTCGGTTAGCCACATCTTGTGTGGCTGCTGGAGTACCCTCAGTGGGCAAGGGGAGCCACTCTTGTCCATCTTGGGAGTGGGAACAGGGAAGGTTTCCCTGTTGTGTCAGAATGTTGTGCGCATCCCTGGGAAAACAGCTGCTACCATTAGTAACATGGTTGCCCCCATTTTTCCTTTCAAAAAAAAAACAAAACAGAAAACCAAACATGTATCTACTCTCTAATCTCTTTGGATAAGAGTACTTTACTGGGGCTGGTTCAGGGTTTAATTCAGGCTATTGATCCTTCTTTTAAAGTAGTTTCTGGTAAAAGAAAGAGATTCCTGTTTTCGTGAAGAGATTCAAGATTCTGAATCTGAACAGGAAGATGCAAGGATGGATTCAGGGTTTTTTCCTCTCCGATTTCCAATTCAGGAAATTTAGGAGGAGTTTGATTCTCTTTGCAGGGGGGTTCTGTTTCTCTGAGAATTGCCAGAATGTGCCATTGTTTACCATGGGAGAACATAGAGGTTTCTTAGTCACTCAAAATACTGAGTTATTACAGTTGGATTTTCCAAAACCTTAAACCCATTCCATCTGTTGTTCTTCTTTAGAAGATGTGTGTTATTGCCTGCAATTTTCTTGATAGCCAGCCTGCTACCCCTAAAAAGGCAGATACACAATGTATAAAGTTCCTCAGTCTTTTAATTTTCTTAGTCTATTCCCAAACTTGACCTAGCAGCTATAGCCTTAGTTGATCCCACTGCTGCTAAGTATGCCGTCATTTCCAATCCCAGTCTTTCTGATGAGGATTGGACAATTTTTGATAGGTATGAGGAAAAAAGTGTATACTTCTGCAACTTTGATTTTCAGAATGTTGAATTTTCACGCTTATGTGTTAAAGTTTTTTTTTTCTGACAAATTATGAAGTATGGAGAATTAGGAAATCTGATTACATGGCTTTGCATATAAGACTTGTCAGGCTGATGGGTTTGTAGTTCCTGGGGGTCAGATGATGGTCCACCCTTGTGAAGAGGGATGACCATTGCAGCCTTCCATTCACCTGCCGCGTACCCTGTTTTGAGGTTGTAGTTGGAGTGCTCCAGCTGGTTCTACTAGTTCATGTTTTAGGCTATTTAAGAGGCAATTTGGGGATATTGTTGGGGCCCATTGAAGTAGTGTTTCTGGTCTTAGAAAGCACCACCAGGACCTGCTCACTGTTGATAGTTGGGGGATATGCTAGAATGGATAATTTATCAGCTAGTATATTTGCTGTCACCAAGGTCAGTGAGGGTTGTGCAATTTACCACCAGGTCTGTACACTCCTTAGTGTTGGCTTTAAGGTTCCTAACACAGTTGAAATAGGTCTTATGATTGTTGTTAATGTAGGAGGCTGTCCCGACCTTGTAATTGGCCTTGTTTGGCTTTATTAGACCACTTAGTTTTTGTTTAGTTGAATCACAGAGCTTTTGTTCCTGATGGTTGCTTTTCCTGATTTTGGCCATGATTTTTTGTTTTGTTATATGTTCTGCTAATGTAGGGATTCTGCCAGTGAGTTTATTTTTAGTGTTAGGTTGGCTTATGTCTGGTGGGTAAGGCCGTCTCAGTGCAGCCATTATACTGGGTTTCTGTAAATTATTCTGCATAGATAACTGTCTTCTTGGGATCTGGGGGAGGCATGAAATTTGACAAATTCTCTCACTTAATATGATGTAGTTTGTGTTAGAATTATTCCTGACTGTTACAGGTTTAGTAGGATTTTCCGAGTTGATTTTTATTTCAAGGGAGATACCTTTGTAATCTTATCTTGCCAATGAGGATGTGATATGGGGGGAGTGCAGTACTCTTCAATGTTGGTGAGCAGTAGGTCTAATGTGTTTGCTCTTCTGGTTGGAATGGACACTATCTACTCCGGGGTGTTTGTGTTGATAAAGTCCAGGAAAAGCTGTGTTTGTGAGTTAGACGCAGTATACGTTTCCCAGTCTTTAAGAAGGCTAGTTAGTCTCCCATGAATAGGTTATTTGGTTGGATGGTGAATGCCTCTAGTAGGTCCCGGTAAGAATTGTGAGCTGTGTGTGCCATAGGGGGTGAGCTGCAGTTATTGAGAACATGGTAAGGAACCTTGTCTATGGAGACTTGGATGTGGATGAACTCCAGGGCATCATCATGTTTAACCAACCTAGAACTGTATTTGTCATAAACCTAGATTGAGGCCGCTCCACCTTTAGCCTGTGTCTGTGCTGATGTTGGTCTAAATGTGTGGAAGGCACTGTAGCCTTGCCCTGCAGGAGTATTTTCTGCAGCTTAAAACCAAGTCTTGGTAACACTACTGATCTCCAGAGTGAGGAGAGCTTGTAGGGTGTAGGCTCTTAGCATTGAACAGTAACACTTCAAGGGTGCTTTGAGTTTGTTTTCTTGTTTTTTTGCTGTGTTGGTAGTTTTGGCATTTTTGACATTGCTTAAAAAGTCTCAAAGGGGATGGATACAATTTTAGCCAATGTCCTAAAGCGGGGGGTGGGGGGGGGGCAGGTGCAGTTGGCAAAGCAGCGTGATCTGTTAACCATGTCCTCCCATGCTGATACATATCATATTCCCCTGGAGTGGCACCAACAACTGAGGCAGTTATTAAAATCAATCGTTTTCTGTTCATACTGTAGTATTATCCTTGGAGAAGATAGAATGCTGCTTTGTGCAAGGCACATACCCGTCTCTGTATTCAGAGAGATCCATAATGTGTCTCTTCTTATAGTCCAGTGAGGTATGTCTCAGGTCGTTTACACCCATATGTACTATGATAGAATCATATTAGTATCTGTGGTGTGGTGACTTGTGTGCATGTTTGTGATAGTATGGATCCTGGCACTGTCTATTATCTTCTTGTCCAGCTTAGTGAGAGGGGCATCTGCGTGTCATACAGTAGAATCCCTTATGACAAGAATACATAGTAAAGTGTTTCCCTGTCTTATGTTCTTCGTTCTTGGGGGATCATTGGTTGTAGACTTGCGTGTGGTGTTAGGTGTTGCTTTTGATGTGTTCTTTAGTGATTGCTGAGGATAGGTGTTACCGTTTGTCAACTTAGGAGGTCTTTGTTTGGAAAGCTGTCTTAAGTACCTCAGCTTAAAGAAGGTCTGTGTGTGTGGTGAGTGGCATGTATGAAGGATGTAGTGTGTGTTCTTGACATTGTAAGTAAGATTTTAGTCTCCAATGAAGTTATGCATGTACATCTCTCACATACTGTGTTAAGTATTAAATAGTTGTCTGAGTGCAGAAGACAATTGTTACATTTTCTTAGGATGCCCATATCTACCAAGGTCCCCACAGATACAATAGGAAATTGCAAATCCATGTTGTCAGGATCTGTATTAGGGTTATGTTGATAGAGTTTAAGGAATAGGTTTTACAGGTATCACTAAAGTGGTGTCTAGGGCTAAGACTAGATTAGTGCTATGATCTGATGTTAGTGCTGTTTGATGCACTAACTAGCTGCCCTGAGCTTAGCTCCATGCAAATCCTTTCTGTGTTACAGGTTAAAGTCCTAAGTTCTAGCTGAGCTGTGCACCAGCATGCATATTGCAGATAGAAAAAATCTGAAATCTAACTCCTGTGCTCTCTGGCCAATAAATGACAATGCATTGAGTTCCCTGGAGTACTTCCTACCTCAGAGAGACCAGGTAAACACCTTCTTCTTCAAGGTAGATGATAATGCATTGCAAAAATAGCTCTGAACTGCAGATTAACACCAAACAACCAAATCCATAAAAAGCCCTCTGGCTGATGAAGCAATAGCCCTCCTGTGTGTTTTTCAACTGTGACAGACCAGGGTACCTTACTACTGCCACTAGAAAAGCAGTCCCATTCTTCTTAATGTTAAGATGCACTTTGGTTGACCAAAAGTGAAAAACTATCAACTAGCTACAAGTAATTGTCACTTTAAGCACCTTTGTGTGGTTTCCAGCTCTTGACAGATTAGGCTACTTTTCTGATGCCACTTGAATTGCAGGCCCAGTCTTCTTAATATGAAAACACACTTTAGTGAGCCAAAATTGAAAAGGTATCAACAACAAAACAAACAACCAGCTATAAAAAGTAATTTTTACTTTAAGCCTTCCTGTGTTTTTCTCAACTTGGACAGATGAGCCTAATTACCACAAGATCTGGTAACAACTCACATGACTGGCCAAAGCTGGGTTTTTGTTTTAAATTTGAAAAGTAAGTGCAACACAGAATTAGATGGAAAATGCTAATAATCCACTTAAGAGCTTAGTGAAATAACATTGGCTACAGTAAAACCCAAATCAATTTATAGCTGTAGCTTCAGATTTAAAAGAGGCTAGTAAAATACAGTAAATTGAGGGCCCATTCACAACACCTAGGGCCCAGACCAGAAACCACTTGCAAAGTACTGCAGACTATAATAATCCCTTAAATTAATATATTTAACTTTAAATAAATAGACACACCACACCACACCACACCACACCACACCATACCACACGCACACCACACGCACACACACACACGGATAAACACAAATGTACTTCCCTGGATGCAAAATGTAGTCCAAATGCCTTGTTTTCAAGCTTCCAGCTTTCCCAGGACTCAATATCAATATTGACATGAGAATGAGTGGCCTTGTATGTACAGGCAAAAAGCAAGGAGTATTGAATTATATTAAGAAGTATAGGGTACAAATAGCAATTTTATAGGAGATAATATAGGAGAGGCATTAGAGTGGAAATAAGCTTATGAATTTGACAAAGAAAGAATTTCAGGGTGGGCATTAAGCAGAATATCAGGAACAGTTGAAAAGGGGAGTAGTGATGCTGATTGTGAGAGGTGCCCCAGTAGTGATCAAAGAGGAAGAAAGGACAGTAATTCTAGATTTGTGGTAGTAAATGGTTGTTGATAGGAGGAGGATTACACTGGCATGTATTTAACCCTTAAAACTGCTGTTATGAAACTTCAGGGAGTATTGGGCTAAATAATAAGCTTTCAACAGGGAATGCATATGGTTGTGAACTGGAACCTAATTTTCAATAGTGAGCATGTAATGGGGTGTCCTAGGAAGAAAGAAAAGTTAAAAAAAAATGTGGATGTATTTCTGAAGGCTCAATTCAGACTGCTAGGTGTTGAAGTTGTGAATTCATTAACAGGAACTCAGAATTTGCATATTATTCTTCCAAGACAGAGCAACTGGGCTAAGATTGGATAGAAATTGTATTCCACAGGAGCACGTATTTAATTGAAAGCTTAGAGATGAACCCAGTAGCTACATTAATAATGCACCAGTAAAAGCTAAGATAAAAATGTAGGGTAATATTGTAAAAATGAGATCTGTAAAAAGACAAGAATTTAAGGAATGGGAAGTGGATATGATTCATGAGTTAGAAAAAGAGGAATATAAAGAATGGGTAATTGATATGGTTCAAGAGTTAGAGAAGATAATAATTGCTTCAGAAGTGATTAGCTATTGAGTGGAATAAATTGCAAATGAAGTTTAAAAGCAAAGTAGAAATAAAAAAGTAGTAGAAAGCAAAAAAAAGGAATTATTTAGAGGGTTCAGTAAAGGTTAACATACTGCATGCAAAAGCAGAGTCTCGCAGTACAAGAAAAAGAGAAACTGAAGAGTGCTAAAGGAAAAATAAGAGGATATCTATGTGCTTGAGTTTAGAAGAGTTGCTATTGGGGATCTGTTTTTGTTGATGATGATGACTAAAGCAGAAAAACTTTTAACATAATGACTCCAGCAACAGAAAGTAGAGAGAGTTGTATCCAAATTTAAAGAGCCTATGACAAGAAAAATACCCAATTTGTAGAAGTATTGGAGATTTTTCTGAAATGTTGTGAAAATTTGTATAAAGCAGATAATAGGGAAGCAAAGAAAAGACGCAAATGGAAATATATATAGAAGGCTTAGTTTTGCCAAGTTTCGAGGAGGATGAGGCTCAACAGTTAACTAAGATAAGAGATAAAATAAAATCAGAATTGTGCAACCTCTCAACAGGGACGTCTCCAGAAACAGATGGTATTCTTGTGGATATTTGAAAGTTAGGAGGGGGGATGTGATCAAGATTTGGAAGGCTTTGTTTAACCGTTTTTTAAATTTCTGTAAAACAGAGTAGTGTGGAAACCAAGGAAAGATACCAATGGAAATATGTAGGGAAGATGAAATTATACTAAGGATAGAGGCAGATGAGGCTCAACAGTTAACAGCTGTAATATAAAGAGATTAGGTTAGTATTGTGATTCTATAATCAATCATTTGAAAAGTTTGCAAGAGCAGACATTATGTATTCCAGTGGTGCTGTGGAAATTGGGAGGGAAGAAAATGCTAAAGATTTGGAAGATAGTACTTAACAGTATTTAAAAAAAAAAATAGGGTAGGAGAGTACCAGCACCGCGGAAGAAGCTGTGGTGGCTGTATTACCCAGAGAGGGGAAATAACCCTTTAGATACATCTCCATATACGTCTGTTTAAATTTTAAACTATTTGCCTGTGTTAACCAAGAGAATGGCAAAGGTGTTACCAAAATAGATATGGATAAGTGTAGTTTTGTGAAGGAGACGTAGACATCTGACTTCTTAAACAGAAGAATGATGATCCTGACGAAACAGAATGTAAGAAAATGCCAATGTTGTTGGTGGGTTTTGATGTAGAGAAAGCCTTTGCTAGAATCTGCTGGGATTTTGTAAGTAGGACAGAGGTAACAGTTGCATTCTCCGATAGAATAATATAGTTAATTAGGAAAATATGTGAAGGGCCGGAGACCAGAATTACAGTGGGGGGGAGGGTTCCTGTCCAACAAGCTGTGTTTGAGCAAAGAAACTAGGAGGGGTGCTTTTTCCCCCTTTGTAATTTGCTTTATGTTTAGAGCTACTGGTAAAAAAGGGACTGTCAAATTTAAGAATATAAATGTTATGTAATCAAGAATAGTTAGCTTTATTTGATAAATCCAGCAATGGAAGCCACTTTTATCATTCAAACCGAGAGCTCATTCTAGCAGATCTATAGCAGTTTCAAAAAACTTCTTCAAAAATCTGCCAGTGGATGACATTTGTGGGACAGCAACATGGACATCATTACATTCCTTTATCGTATCAAGACTTGGAGCAAAAAAAAAACGTCATCTTCTGGGGCATATTATGTTGAGACCACCTAATCCTATTCTGCTGGGGGACATGGTCCACATATTACAATGTATGGACTGGTGCAGCCCAACTAGGATACAAAACTTGTCTACTTAACAGTATATGCCCATCATATTGATCGCTGCTGCAGTAGTGTGAGCTATATGGGTTATGTTCTGCACAGGATATTAACAGTCTGACAGCTTTCAAAGTTTCAGGCTCCTTTCCATGTGCCCAAACCATTTACAGCTCAAGCTGTGCAGACTAAAAGACAGGTTTGTGCGCCAAGCCTGTCAGAGCTTTCCTGCTGCTGAACAGAGTGCTCTTCTGCAGACTTTCAAGAATCGACAGTCAGCCAACACTGTTTCATTGCTGGGCAGATAAGTTCCTTTTGGGTAAAAAAAACTTCCACATCATTTTTTTGCTGTTTTAACTACCGTGCTGACTAAAACAACTATCTTAAAGCGAAGAAAAAGTATTTTGTTTACTTTTAAATAGGGATGTACTTACTTTTGTGGTTAAAAGTTGTTTGAAACTACTTATCTGAAGTAGTTAACTTCATTTGTCCATCAACCTGCGGGTATCGGATCCATATTGGATCCGAGCCGGCAGCTTCAAACAGCTAAGATCTGAGCTCCAAGCTCCTCCCCTTACCCATAATCCCCTGCCATCCCTCTCTGAGCCTCAGATCTCATTTGCCTCAGTTGAATCAACAGCTTTGAACGAGTTCCAGGCATGGGAGTTAGTCGTTCAGTGAGAAAAAATATTTATTTTTCTAACTTTTCTTGTAGCTGATATTGCTTGTTGTGTGTGTTGCTCCCTAGTATTAAAACCTTTTAGTTATAATATTGGTATTTCGTTATTTTTAGTGTAGTTCATTCCTCCCCGTGTGTGTGAAGGCGTGTGTGTTGGGCCTTGTGTTTTTTTAGTTAGACTATGTCTGAGGCCCCAAAAACTTTTTCTCTAAATGCACCGAGTGTGGCCATAAGCTATCCCCAGCGGATGGCCACACTCGGTGTATTTGCCTTGGGGTTGACCACCTTTCCTCAGGCTGCACTATTTGTGCAGCCTTCAACCCCAGGGCCCTAAAGGACAGGAGGTCGAAGTTGATTCTGGCGGGACTCTTGCCCCCGGATTCAGCTTCGGCCTCCTCTCCCTCGGTGGCACCGGCTGCGGCAGTGCCCCCTTCCACCCCTGCTCCCCTGGCCGGGACTCAACCTCCCATTGTAGGCCAGGAGGAGGGGGAAGCTAGGCGGGAGAAGAAGAAAGATAGACACCACAAGCTGCGGGCCGAGTCTTCCTGCTCGGCTCCGTCGGCTAAACAAGCTGCCTCTCCCAGGGCTTTCGGGCCTTCTCCTTCCCGGTTCCATTCACCTCGCTTCTCCCCAGAGCCGGAGGAGGAGACCTGGTCGCCTTCGAGGTCATCGAGGCGGCACTCCCGGCCCGCCTCGGTGGCCTATTCTAGGTCCACCCAAAGCTTGTCCGATACAGATATGGACCAGATGATGCGTAGGTTTCTCCAGGCCCAACTGCAGATGGGAGTGCTCATGCCTCCCCCCCCCCCTCCGGGGTGGAGCTCGACCCCCTTTTTTGCCCCAGTTGCTCCTTCGACCCACTTCCGGGGTTCGGAGCCTTCAGATCTGGGTTGCATAGGAGCTGGGGGAGGTTCGGCGCCGATAGTGCCTCGTACTTTGGCTCCGACCGCACCCTCGAGTTTGTCGGGTCCCTTTTCAGATCCGAGCTCTCGGAGCCGAGAGCTGAGCTTCGGATCCGGAGGTGTCAGTGTGTCTTCGGCTCCTTCACGGTCGGAGCATACTGGCCCTTCGGATCCGATTGCTTCAGCCCCGATCCACACATTGGATCCGAGGGGGCTGCTTTCGGATCCTAGAGAGAGCAGTTCTCCCTTGGCGTTCGATGTTGTGGAGAGGGTATTGTCGAGGGATTCGATGCCCCAGGCTCGGACTACGGGTCCACCCTGCACTCTCTCTGACAGGCCTACCTTCAAGTCACCCGGCCCCAGGGACAGCCTACTCCTACGTCCCAGGTGGTTCCCTTAGAGGAACAAGATGTGGTTGGTGAGGCCTCTTCGGACAGCCCCCCCCCCCCCCCCCGAGGAGGTCCCTCACAAACGTAAGTGCAAGAGGAGGCACTTGGACTCACCTGAGTCTTTGACAGAAGACACGGACTTAGAGGAAGGGGAAGGTTCCCCAAGGTCACCCCCCGAGGACGTCTCCTTCAGAGACATTATGAAAATGCTTCGAATTAGAGGGGGGTGGTCAGCCCAAAAACCTTCCTCGGATGAGTCTGTGTTTCTGGAGGCGTTTGACGCAGGCCCATCTACCTTTTGGGTGCCCCCCCCCGGTAGATCTCATTACTACCAGGGCATGGAAGGAACCGGACACTGTTGAGCCCATTCCAAAGAGACTGGATAAAATCCTTAGCCCCCCCACTGATAGGACTGTATGGAGCAAGGGTGCTCCTGTAGATGCCATGTTGGTGGCGACTGCCACCAAGAGGGAATTGGCCCAGGGGAGTTCCTCGGTCCATCCTCCCGACAAGGAGTCTCGGATGATGGACCGCCTGGGGAAGCAGATATTCGCTTCAGCTACCTTCGCTGTAAGGTCACTGAGCTATATGGCACACGTCATACGACTCCAGCGGGATCTCATCAAGGAATACGCCGGGTCACCCCCAGAGTCCATGTCGACTGAGGATAAGGTGTTCTCAGCACGAATGGCTACTCTTAAGTCCATCTCGAACACCTCTATACGGCTCCTCTCCCATGCTACAGAAGGAGCCACTAGAGCTAGCGGAGTGGGCGTTGTTTTGAGACGACATGCTTGGCTCTGCCTCTGCGATTTTGCGGAACCCTTCAAGGCATCCTTCGCAAATTCCCCGTTTGACGGTTCTTCGCATTTTGGCAAAACCGTCCGCGACACGCTGGTCCAGAGCGAGAAAGACGGGAAGACGTCTGTCGTCGGAGTCCGCTTCTCTGTTCCCCAGAGGTCCTTCTCCAGGAACCAAAGGGGACAGAAGAAGATGTGGTTCCGGAAGTCTCAACAGTTCCGTTTCGCTCCGGACCCCTCATCCTTCAAAGCAGAGAACAGGGTGGACGCCGGCCCAGAGGCAGAGGGGGACCGAAGAATTTCAGGTTGAGAGAACCCTTTTCGGATTGGCCCGCCCAACAGCCCTGAGGGGTTACCCGACTGCTCCTCTCTGGAGGCAGTCGGGGGACGTTTCTCAAGGCACCTAGCAGTTTGGGAGTCCATTAGAACAGATCGCTGGGTGCTTCAAATCATATCCAGAGGTTACAAATCATATCCAGAGGTTACAAAATCCCCTTTCTGAATCCCCCTCCCAGACCCCGGAGCCTCCCCGATGTCCCATCCAATCAAAGGGAGGCAGCAGCTGCAGAAATAAAGCAGCTGCTAGAAAAAAGAGCGATCCAGCGCGTCGGATCGGGCTTCTACTCCAGGTTCTTTCTGGTGCCAAAAAAGACAGGGGACTTAAGGCCAATCCTCGACCTGTCCTTACTAAACCTGTCAGTGGCCAAAGAAAAGTTCCGGATGGTCACCATTCAATCCATTCTCCCTCTCTTACAGGTGAATGACTGGATATGCTCGATAACTTCAAGGATGCGTACTACCACATATTGATGGACAGACTATCCAGAAGGTTTCTCTGCTTCCGGCTAGGAGCCAGTCACTACCAGTTCAGGGCCCTCCCCTTTGGTCTCGCCACAACCCCCAGGGTGTTCAAAGTTTTGGCAGTAGTAACGGCCCACCTGAGACTCCAGGGAATACAGGTCTTTTCTTACCTGGACGACTGGCTCCTGACCGCCCCCAACAGGCATCTACTGTGTTCAGCCAGAGATTACTTCCTCCACTTGGCCTCCCGGCTGGGAATCACACTCAACCTCAACAAGTCTTCCCTTCATCCAACCCAGATCTTCGACTTCATAGGAGCCAGATTAGACACAAACCTATTGAGAGTCTTCTTAACTCCGGACCGGATTCGTACCCTGAAGCTCCATGTACTGGCCCTTTTACAAGCCTCTGTTCCTCCAGCAGAATTGGTTCTGAGGGCTCTAAGTTCCATGGCTGCCGCGATCAATCTGCTACCTTTAGCGCGCTTGAACATGAGGATACTACAGTGGACCTTGCAGGTTCAATGGTCCATCCTGCTACACCCACTGATTCACCCATCCCCCTCAGCAGGGCTTGCAGGAAATCCCTACTCTGGTGGCTCCAGTCACCGGACCTCCAGATAGGGCACCCCTTTTCTATATCCCCACCTCTAACCACGGTGACCACGGATGCTTCTCGCCTAGGGTGGGGGGGGGCACTGTATGGGCAGAACCGTCCAAGGCACGTGGACCCCTTCAGAGACCTTATTGCATATCAATGTCCTAGAGATGAGAGTGGTGCTTTTGGTGTTGCAAGCACACCAGGCCCTTCTTCCCATAGGGACAGTTGTAATTCAGACAGACAACATGTCAGTAGTCTGGTATATCAACAAACAGGGGGGAACCAGATCCTATCTACTTTGTCAAGAGGCCATGAGAGTTTGGGATTGAGCGATCTCCACCAACCGCTTTCTCATAGCGATGCACATTCTGGGTCGGTCGAACATTTTGGCAGACAAGCGGAGTCGAACTATCCTCTCACCGTACGAGTGGTCTCTGAACCCCAGGATAGCGAAGCAAATTTTCCTCAAGTGGGGTCAACCTTGCTGCGATCTCTTCGCGTCTCCTTCGAACGCAAAGTGTGGCAACTACTTCACTCTAATTCCCCCACCAGGGGAATCCCCCAGAGACGCTCTGGTGCATGTTTGGCCATCCGGTCTACTTTATGCTTATCCTTCTCTTCCCCTAATGCTAAAATTCTTGCAGAAAGTCCGTCGGTTGGGGAGCAGAGTGATCCTCATAGCCCCATTCTGGCCTCATCAAACATGGTTCCCATGCCTATGGTCTCATCTAGTGAATCCTCCATGGATTCTAGATCCCACCCCGGATCTGATCTCTCACTCACTGGGTTTACCAACCCCGAACCTGGACAACCTCAAGCTCACAGCTTGGCTGATCCAGTTCCAGTAATAGTTAGGACTCCCGGTATCTCGTCCCCTATAAGGCTGTTTTAGTGGCCGCTCATAAACCCTCTACGAGAAAGGTTTATAACAGCAAATGTAAACACTTTACTATCTGTGTGGAACATAGAAAGTGGGATCCCTTTACAGCTCCCATACCAGCGGTATTAGAATTTTTGTCGACCTTATTCGACCAAGGTGCTAGCTCTTCCACAGTCAAAGTCCAGTTAGCTGCGATTTCCCATTATCATGTGGGAAGTGATCTCGGTTCCTTAGCATCTTCCAAATTATGTAAGACTTTCTTAAAAGGCACCTTCCTCTTAAGGTCTCCGGTGAAAGACGCAGTCCCTCCATGGGATTTAACTCTTGTTCTCCAGTCCTTGACCGCCCCTCCTTTTGAACCCGCAGCCTCGGTGGATCTGAAATACTTATCTTGGAAGACTGCTTTTCTCATCGCTATTACTTCGGCTAGAATGGTTTCGGAGCTTCAAGCCCTTTGCGCCAAACCCCCGTACTTGGTCTTCCAAAAAGATAGAGTTTCCCTCAGAACCAGTCCCTCATTTCTACCCAAAGTTGCTTCTGAGCCCAATATTAATCACTCTATTAATTTACCAGTTTTCTTTCCAAATTATCAGAACAAGGGTGAATACAAATTACATTCTCTGGACGTACATAGACAATTGAGATTCTACTTGCACAGGACCGCTGAACATTGGCAGTCTGAGCAACTCTTTGTACCCTTTGCAAGACCCTCTTTGGGCAAACCAGTATCAAAAGTTACATTGTCCAGATGGATTTCCCTATGTATACGTCTTGCATGTAAGAGTTCTGGTCGACCTGAACCTGAAAGAGTCCACGCTCATTCTACCCGATCGATTTCTACTTCTGCTGCCTTTTTCTCCAGAGTGTCCTTGGACGACATTTGTTCAGCAGCCACTTGGGCTTCATCCCATACTTTCATTAACCATTACAAGTTGGATCTAATTTCCAGAGGGAGAGCATCCTTCGGCTCTGCAGTGCTCCGGAATATCCTTCCTTGAGGACCCCCCAAGTTTGGGTAGCTGGGGACTCTGTCCCACAGGTTGATGGACAAATGAAGTTAACTACTTCAGATAAAGAAGTTATGTACTCACCATAACGTTCCATCTGAGTAGGTAAACTTCATTTGTCAGCAACCACCCCCCCCCCCCTCCATTCCCCTAATGTATAGTGCGTCCTAGAAGGATTCCTTGTCCTTTTCTCCGGATAACACCAGGTTAGGAGTTGCAGGTGATCCTTTGTTGTAATATGCTGTTTTATATAGCAAACTCGATCTGAGGTCAGAGAGGGATGGCAGGGGATTATGGGTAAGGGGGGGAGCTTGAAGCTCGGATCTTAGCTGTTTGAAGCTGCCGGTTCGGATCCGATACCCGCAGGTTGCTGACAAATGAAGTTTACCTACTCAGATGGAACGTTATGGTGAGTACATAACTTCTTTTTTTCTGTGGAGAAACTGTTTTATTTTACCTTTAGCGGCTGAATAAAGCATTTAAAGTGCTTTTGACCTTGTTTTTGTGGGGGGGGGGGAGTAACTTTAATACAACTTTCCTCTTTTATCAGCTAACCGTTTTTGGCTTGACCATGGAACAAACCCGGTCCCTCATTCGGACCTTCTTCCAGCCACATTTAACTAAGCAGCCTTTGCCACCACAACAGTCTAGTAGTTTGCCTCAGACACAGGTGGCTCTGCTGTGGCCAAAGCTGGTTGATGTAGCCATTAATTTTTTCCCCAGATCCTTCTCGTGTTGCTTATGCAGACACAGTGGGCCACAGGGTTAACCATGTCCCCCGACGCTGTTGGAGTCTCCCCCACTGGGCAAGGGAGAACCACTCTTATCAGCCTTGGTAGAAGGGACAGGGAATTTGCCCATGCTTGGCATGAATGTTGTAACCATCCCTGGAGAAACTCATAGGTCTGTTTGTCCCAACTATCCAGTCAAAAGGAAGCAGAAAACTAAACATTTAACTTCTCCTGTGCCTGTTCCTCTGGATAGGAGTAATTTACTGGGCTTGGTTCAGGGTCCTTGTATAGGCTGTTGAGCCTTCTTAACAAGTAGTTTCTGGTTAAAGAAAAAGGGTGTTTCTCTTTTCCTGAGTTGGTTAAAGCTTTTGAATCTATAGAGGAATGTGAAGAAACAAATGCAGGTTTTTCGCCTGAGATTTCAGATTCAGAGGAAAGTATGGTATGTGAATCTCCCTATGGGGTGATTCTTTTTTTTCTACGACTATTTCTAGAATATGACACTGCTTTCAGTGGGAGAACACTGAGGTTTCTCAATCTATCAGAAAATACCATGAGTTGTTGCAACTGAAATTCCCAGAAACTTCACCTATTCCCGCAAGTGCTGACAGAATTGAATGATGATCTCTCTGACATCTAGCTTTCTGCACCTAAGAAAGCAGATTAAATGTAGAGTTCTCAGTATTTCAAGTTTTTATACACTAATCCTAGACTTGACCTAGCAGCTATTGCTGTAGTTAGTTCAACTGCTGCCCAACATTCAGTTAATTCTAATCTTTCTCCTGACAGGACGGCAAAGCTGTTTTTTTCCAACAAGCATCTTTATTAAATTTTGACATGACATAGGCAATCTTACATTTATATAAATGAAAAACAAAATGACACCAGTTTAGTTGCAAACAGTATACACCACAGAAACCACTGAGACAACTGTATTTACAAACATTATACATCACTTATAATCTGTCCAGTCATTGTCAGTTATGCATATGCATTACGTGGGTCATTCAAATCCTGCCTCTTAAACCTCGTTCTTGCTCTGCATATATTGTTCCCACAACTCCCATTTTTTTCCTGTGTAGTTTGCTCCTTACCCTTTCTAAAGATCCCAATTCCAGTTGTTTTTTTCTCTATTACTATATTCACTAGTTATAGTAAAGTTTGTCTAGACTTTGATTTCCTTTTTCTAGTAATTGCTTTTTGGCAGCTACCATAATTAGTCTCAGCAAGGCTTTACTATGTCTAGGCAATTCTGGTTCTGTATCATAACTAAAAAAAATCATCTTCCCAGGATGGTAAAGTTATTGATAAGTTTGGGGGAAGGTATATGATTTTGCAACTTTGATTGTTTTTAGAGTTTTGAATTGTCGTGCTCATTTGTTAGCTTATTCTGACTAATTGTCCAAGTCCGCGGAATGTTTTAACTGCTGCTCTGCTGTTGTCAAGTTTCATTCATTCCTCAACATACGGGTTCAGATCTGATCCTCGGACCCGACTCTGCCACTGTTTTACAGCTGTCAGTGTCTACAGTGGATACTACAAGCTCGCGAGCTTCTCCTTTACCCACAATGCTGTAGTCCCCTCATTCCCCTGATCTTGTTTGCTGCCATTGTGAACAGACATGGTCGCTGCAGCTCTCGAGTGTGCTTTTTCAAAAATGAAAAGTTTTTATATTTTTTTCTTATTACTATCAAACCTTTGACTGTTATTCTCCTTTTACGTTTTCATACTTTGTTATTCTTAGCACTGGTAGTTCTTAATTACCATTGTTGGTCATTTCTAATTATTTATTTATTTACTTACTTGCCTCTTGTCTGTATTTCTTGTTTTCTCCTTTCTGATAGTTTTTTGGTATTTACTGCAAGGCGTTCTTAATTACCATAGTCTGTCATTTTTTTCCTTTATCACTAGTCGGTATTAATACTGTTATTGGTACCTGCATTTTTTCTGTTTAGTTCTATTTAAAAAAAATAGTAGTACTTGTAGTAGTTTTTTGGCTAGTTGTTGTTCTGGTGTGTCTTTATCATCTTAATCTGTTGTACTATGGTTATTGCTGTAGGTTGTTATTTTGGCAGATAAACCATCAGGTTTTAAGAAGTGCAGCAAATACGGGCATAATATCCTGTTGAAAGATTGCCCATAGTCTGTGCGTACATTGCTTGGCACCTGAACATTTGCAAGCTTTATGCTCCATTTGTAAGGCTTTTAACCCAAGAGCACTGATTGACAGGAAGAACAAATTAATCCTCAAGGGGCTTCTTCCTTCGGCCTTTGGAGAATCACTGTCTGGAGCTCAAGTTTCCAAACCTGAGAGGAAGGAGGCAAAACCAAGTCTTACGAAGAAAGTTGCCCTTCTCAGTCTTCTTCAGATCTAGTCTCTGAAGAAGACTCAAAAAAAACTTTGGATCCAATGACTTCAGACACCAGATCCATCTCTTCAGATCCAGCACATTCAGAGCCTAAACAACTACCTAAGATAAGGCATTCATCTTCCCTGGCTTCAGTACCCTCTCGGCTCCCATCACCCTTCAGGAAAGATGGAGATCTCCCTTCACAGCCTCTTCCCGTTCATCCATAAGTCTCACTGAATCAGACGTGGACAGAATGATGAAGTTTTTCAACACAAATTCAGATTGAAGTTCTCCCAGCTCCTACCCCACCAGGTCTGGAGACCTTTAGTCATACAGTCCCGCCAGGTCTGGCTGCTCCTTTGATCTGTTCTTCGGTTTTGGAGCCCTCAGATATGAGACTTCTGATGCCATCTGTTTTGGATCCAGAGATGCCTCTATCTTTGGATCAGATGCCTTCTTTGAGCATGCTGGCTCAAGTGTGTTGGAGCCAAATGGCTCTCTAACCCAAAGCTTCGTTGTTGGATCAGAGTGGTTAGAGTCAACTCTGAAGTTGGCGGAGCCTCAGCATTTGATAGCTCGGTTCCGACTCTTACCTCTGGTGCGGCATCTTCAGGTCCGAGAGAGCAGTCAGTCCAGAAGCATGCTTTCTTGGTGCCGACTGTGTTTCTCCCCAGGGCATTCTGTCTTTAAGGTGGTAGAGAGAGTATTCTCTTCTAGAGATCAGATGCCCCCCCCCCCCGGATCTTCCCTCTGATTCTCTGATGTCTTTATTTCATGAGCCTCAGCATTCTACTCCATGGGCAGCCAGACCAAAGTCTCCAGGTGAACCCACAGGGCATAATTACCTCTTCTGATACTTCTCCAGAAATCTTACCAAAGACATCCCTAGGAAGAGGAAGTGCAAGCGGAGGCACTTGGGTCAGTCTTGGACGATACTGAGTTTGATAAAGGGGAAGCGTCCCCAAGATCACCACCTGACCTCTCATTTGGAGGCATTTTAGAAATCCTGAAACAGAGGGTAGTTGGTCTACTGACAACTCTTCTCAAGTGGAATCAGTATTCCTGGACACATTTGTTACTGGCCCATCTACTTTCTGTGGGATCTCTCAGCGGGCATGGAAGGAACGGTATTCTGTAGAACCGATCCCCAAGAGGCCAGATAGGATCTTGGCACCACCACTAAAGGGAAACGAATTGTGAAAACGAGAGTACCAGTGAATGCTGTGGTCATGGGAGCAACCACCAAAAAAATAACTCGTAGGACCGAGTTCTTCTGTTCATCCCCCTGACAGGAAGTCTAGGATGCTGGACAGATTTGGAAAGCATGTGTATGCATCAGCAACCTTTGCAAACAGGTCCCTGAATTACATGGCACACTTTACCAGATTACAGAGGGATTTACTCAAGGAACTCTCAAAATCTCTCTTTGGGACTAGTATTTCTGAGGCAGAGTCTTCTCTTGCTTCACAGTTAGCGACCCTTCAGTCTGTTTCAAACTCATCCGTGAGGCTTATTTCACATGCAGCTGAAGGAGCCTCAAGAGCAGTGGGTTCAGGCATTTCTACCAGGAGGCATGCCTGGATGCATCTGTGTGATTTTGCAGAGCCCTTGAAGTCATCATTTGTCAGTGCTCCTTTTGACAGAAGTTCACTATTTGGCCCCAAGGTGAAACTGTGGGCATACATTTTTCAATCCCTCAAAGATCCTTTTCAAGGAATGAATGGTCCATGGGGAGAGAGTTCCTGCAGGGGCAAAGGGGTAGGGACTCAAACAGGAGATGCTACCCACGTGGAAGAGGAGGCCCGTAGAACCAAGAGTCCAGAGATTCTCTCTCTGACGGGCCTTATCAGAGCTCCTAAAAGGAGGCCCAATTGCCCATCAATGGAGGCAGTCGGGGGTTGCTTATCCCTGCACTGGAGAGCCTGGCTTGACATAACAAAAGATACTCAAGTGCAGAGGATTATTTCCAGAGGCTGTATAATTACCTTTTCCTTACCTCTCCATTACAGAACAAAATTCCCGACATTCCACCCAGTCAGAGGAAAATGGCAGGTTGGGAAATACAAAAGCTGTTAGAAAACAGTCCTCCACGTGATCCTCCCAGACCAGAATGGATCTGGAACTTGCTCACGAGTCTTTTTAGTGCCAAAGAAAACAGGGGACTGGAGACCAATCTTAGATCTCTGCTTTCTGAATAAGTTAGTTCAGCGTACTAAATTCTGGATGGTCATGCTTCAGTCCATTTTGTCCTTCCTGCAGAAGGACGACTCGATGTGCTCAGTAGATCTCCAGGATGTGTACTGTCACATAAAAATGAACATATGGTCCAGGAGATAACTGCGCTTCCAGCTGGGAGCCAAGTCAGTACCAGTTCAGCGTACTGCCCTTTGGTCTCACCACGGTCCCCAGAGTGTTCTCCAAATGCATGGCAGTAGTAGCAGCTCACTTCAGACTGCAGGTCATGCAGGGATTCCAAGTGTTTCGTTGCCTAGATGACTGGCTCCTAACTGCCTCAACGAATCATCTGCTTCTAGTTCGAAACTATGTACCCCAGACTTGTTCTATCCTAGCCATTACAATCAACCTCAACAAATCTCAACTTCAGCCATCTCAGACATATAGAGTTTATAGGGACCATTTTCAACACAATGTCAATGACGGTGTGTCTTCCCTTGCCAAGAATTCAAACCATTCGTTTTCAAGTCAAAAAGAAAATCCAGAACTCATTACTGCCAGCTTGAAAGATATTACAGACCCTGGGATTGATGTCTGCGGCAGTAGTTTTACTTCCACTAGCAGGGTTCCATATGAGAATTCTCCAGTGGACATTAGCACCTCAGTGGTCCATGTTACATCAACCTATGTCCACCAAGATCAGCATAACTCAGGATGGCAAAAAGGGTGGTGAATTCTCTGTTCAACTATCGTAGGGTTGTCCATACATCCTCCCTCAGCCCAAGGCCATAGTGAACACAGATGCTTCCCAGATCGGTTGGGGGGGCATTTCTGGGAGAAGACTGTTCAAAGCACATGGTCTCCCAAAGAGGCCGACTTGCATATAAGAGCAATACTCCTAGCATTGCAGGTGTTCCAAGACTCTCTCCCTTCTGAAACTATTGTGATTCAAACAGACAATTTGTCTGTAGTGTGGTACATCAAAAAACAAGGAGGAACCAGATCTTACCCGTGTGTTGAGAAGCTACGTGTGTGTGGCAGTGGGTGATCTCTTCAAATCGATTTCTGGTAGCAGCGCACATACTAGGGAAATCCAACATGATAGCAGACAGGTTGAGCAGGTCCATTGTACTGCTTAACAAGTGGTTTGTCAACAAAGAAGTGGCAGAAATGATAGTCCGCCAGTGGGGCCAGCCTTCCTGTGACTTATTTGCATCTCCTCTGAACAGCAAATGCAGCAGGTTCTTTGCCCTAATCCTCCTGTGGAGGGGTCACCAAGTCTATTGGCCCCCACATCTCCTCTATGCTTATCCACCAGCTCCCTTAATCCCTAAATTCCTACAGAAAGCATCCAGATTGAAGAGCAAAGAAATCCTCAGTTGCCCCTTATTGGCCCTGACAGATTTGGTTTACCTTCCTTTGGCCTTATCTAGGTTACCTGCCATGGATTCTGAATCCAATTCCAGATTTTGTCTTTCACCCGACAGACATGACTCATCCTGACATTTTCGGCCTATAGCTGACCGCATGGTTTCTCCAATTCTGTTGATAGTCAGACAACCAAAGCTCTCTTCTTTGGTGTGCCACATTCTTTTATCTTCCCACAAAGCTTTCACTAGGAAGATTTACAAGAGCAAAAAGAAAAGATTTGTACTTTGGGCACATCAGCAAGACATATGGAGCCTTTTTCAGCACCATTGAATTCCTGGCTTCTGTTTTTAATGAAGGGGCTTTTTTCTCTATGTTCAAGGTAGCTGCCATCTCCAATTTCCATATTGGAGTTGATAATTCTACTTTCCCTTCTTCACATCTTTGTAAGGCCTTTATAAAAGGAACCGTTCTTCTCAAACTACTCTTCAAGGACTTTTCTCCACCGCGGGATCTGAATTTAATGTTACAGGCCGTAACCCAGAGACCCCTTGATCCAGTTGCAAAATGTGAATTGTGATGTCTGACTTGGAAAACTATATTTTTCATAGCCATAACATTGGCAAGAAGAATTTCCGAATGTCAAGCTTTATCTTCTAAGCCTCTCCATTTAATTTTTCATAAGTATAGGGTGTCCTTAAGAACCAGTCCTTCCTTTCTATGGTGATGTCAGAATCTAACAATAATCAAACTATTAACCTTCCTGTATTTTTTTCAACACTTATTAGATGTTCACAGACAATTATGTTTTTATCTACACAGATCAGAAAAATTTACAAAATCATATCAATTATTTGTATCCTTTTCAGAAAGCAGATCGTGTCAACCAGTTTCAAAAGTAACTTTATCAAAATGGGTGACTGATTGCATTTCCTTTGTAAAAGGTTTGGTGTGGTATTCCCAAAGCCCTTAAGAGCCCATTCACCCAGGTCCATGGCAACTTCATCAGCTTTTTTATCCAGGACTTAAACGGTCGATATTGGTGTGGCTTCAACTTGGGCTAATTCTCATTACAAATTGAATCTGTTCTCAACAGGAAGAGCTGCCTTTGGCTCTACAGTACTCAGGAATATTCTTCCTTAGAGTTCACCTGGGATTCAGGTAGCTGGGGACTCTGCCCCATATGTTGAGGAATGAATGAAAATTGACTACATCAGATAAAGAAGTTATGTACTCACCATAACGTTCCATCTGTGTTATCCATTTTCATTCTTCATCATTTCCTTTCCCTCTAGCCCCCTACCCCGTTTCTTTGTTAATTTCTGGAACAGTGGGAGAAGATTATAGGAACCAAGTTCCTTCTGTTTGAGCTCCAGATAGTGACTTTCCATAGTAAAGTATTTTTTTTTCATTATTTCCTACAGTAATGAGCTAGGAACAAGATTTGGGGAATGAGGGAGACAACAGCATTATAGGTAATGGAAGAGCTTGAGAACTTGTAGTATCCACGAACTGTGAAACAGCAGCTGAGTCAGATCTGGGGATGGGATCCAAACCCATATGTTGAGGAAGAATGAAAATGGACAACACAGATGGAATGTTATGGTGACCATATAACTTTTTTTCCTTTTGTGTGAAAAAATCTTTTGTGCAGTTTAGTTTCTTATATTTCTCAGGTCACTACTCATTGAAGTGTGTTTATGGCTCTATAAATACTGATGTCCCTCGTGTTTCACTGTTGCAGTCATTACACTTGGGTTATCCTGCTGGCAGGTTACCCGCAGTCGGCCTGAATTCCAAAGTCCTAGTCCGGCGTCGGTTGCTGTCACTTCTTTCCTGACGTCAGTGCGCCAGGGGTATATAAGATGCAGCCGACACCATTTTCTTCAGTCTTTTTTACCGCGCGGTGCCCGAAGCAAAAGCAGTTCGAAAGGGCCGGTCGGCCGACTCCTGAGATTTTCAAAACGAATTTCAGATCCGAAGTCTTCAGTAAAGCTAAGTACCCCATTGGGGAAACTTTATTCTTGGTAATAACAAACAAACTAGACGAAGCAAAGAAGCAAATATAAAACACACCAAACAGCCAATACTTAATCCAGCAGAAATTTTCTTTATTCTCTCCAAAGATCTGGTACCTCGGCCATTCGCCTTCAAAGGATCACAATTCAATGTTACTTAGTAGTAGTATTTATATAAACATTAATTGGATCAATTATTCAATTTATTACATCATTAAATGCAAAAAAGGAGGGAAAAAAAGCATCAGAAATATATTTAAAGTGACCTTCCTATTTATAATTTCTTATATAAATATATGAATTTTAGTATCAAAAATATAAACATTTTATGTTATTTATTTGATCAGAAAATATTCATAACATGTTAATTAATCAAATTATCATATGCCTAATTCTAAATTCAATCCTAAAGGTTTTAAAGTACTATATTTTAGAATCATTCTAGTTTCTAGCTCCAATAATCTGTCACAAATATTATCACCTTTACAACAAAAAGGTTTGCCCAAAATACTGAATTTTAAACTATCAGCTTTTCCTTCATGAACTTCTAAAAAATGTTTGGCAACTGGACTAGATAAATTATGGTTTCGGATGTCTTTTAAATGCTCTAGAATTCTCACCCTGACCATTCTTTTAGTTTGTCCAATATACCATGTATTATTGCAAGAACAAGTAAGTGTATATACAACACCAATGGATTTGCAAGTAAAATAGTGTTTGGGGTAGTGGCTAACATTATTAATACATCTGACATCAAAAATTCTGTCACATAAACTGCAAGATCCACATCTAAAGGATCCCATGTTAGTGGCTTTGGAAATTCTTTTTGTCAAGAGATTATTATTCAATATTTCCTTTAAATTTTTACCTTTCTTATAAGAAAATATTATGTGATCAGGAAAAAGTTCACCTATCTGATCATCCTCACTGATCAAAAACCAAAATCTCTTGATGATAGAAACAAATTTTTCAGAAAAGGCAGTATATCTAGTTACAAAAAACACATCTTCGATATCTTTATCTTTTTTGTAAGAATCTATAACATTCATTTCTGTCTTCCTAAATGTTTTCTGTTTATTAATGTTATTCATGCTAGCTAATAATTGCCCTTTGTCATACCCTCTATCACATAATCTAACAAATACCTCATTTAATTCGTAATCTAACTCAGATTATTCTTTATTCTTGCTCCAGACCGATGGCAGAAAAAGTTAACAATTGTATTTCTTATGGGAAGCAAATACCTCATAAGGATTTTCATTCTTGCTGTATTCCTTGCCTAGCCCCTGACCACGACGTTGCTAGCTGTCGGTTTTGTGCTAGATTTAAGCAACACACTATTAAGCGTCTGTACGATTTTGCCTTTCATTACTTTGGCCAAAGGTTTAATTATATAATGCCGTGGGAACAGCCGACAACCAGAGTTTATAAAAAGCCCAAGGAAAAGGACAGGCATCCGAGGTCCAAAACCGATGAGGCCTCCACTAGGCCAGTCGCCGGTTCTCAGTGAGGTGCTTTCTCAGCCCCTGATGCCCGCTACCTCAGAGCCACAGGCCGCTACCGACTCCCACGTGGAGACAGCTAGGCCTCTGGATACTGAAGGTATTGGACACTCGGAAACTATTCCCTCAGATGGGTCTGGAGCCGCTGAGCAGGCATCGGCTTCTGAGGGTGTTATACAGTTAAATGTTAAGCCAACCTCAGTTTCCAAGGCAAAGACTAAAACAGCTTTAAAGACAAAGAAACAAGAACAGCATTCTCCTGGACAGACTTCCATGCCTAAAAAACAGATGCTTAAAATCGCCGAAGACCTAATTACTTTGATTAGGGGTTCCCATCCCCCTCTTGATGAGGCCTAGGCAAGACAGAATGATTCCTCATGATCAGGTTTCCATTTCCTCTGACTCCTCTTCAGAACAGGGATATTCTCTGCCTCCCTATGAGGATTCTGATGCTGAAGAATCTATCCCTTCAGCTTCTCCTCCTGAGGATTATTCTTTTGGGGAAACCCTGCATACCATGAGGAAGCATTTCCACTGGGAGAGCCAGGATTACTCAGAATCAAAGAAAAGGCTCAGTGACTTTCTTCTACTACCCCAGCATAGACCTCTTGCTATTCCACCTGTTCTAGACATTGTAGATGATGTATTCTCAGAGTCCAGCCTGTCTCCTGACTCTTTGCCTCCTGCACCTGTTAAGCCAGACAGATACTACAGGGTTCCAGACTCTCATAAATTTCTTTATAAAAACCCTGCTGCTGACCCAGAAACAATATCTCAGGGTCCCAAAGGGGTCAAGGCCTCTACTGCTAAAAACCCTGTTCCCTCGGATGGGGATTCTAGGTCACTGGACAGATAGGGGAAAAAAGTTTACACTTCTGCTACCTTGGCTCTAAGGGCTTTAAATTGTCAGTTTCATATCTTAAATATCAGCAATACTTAATGTCACTGCTAAAACAGAAAATGTTGACAAATTCTGAATGTTCTGAAAACAAGGAAATGCAGGATTTATTGCATGCAGCTGAACAAGTGGGAAAGCATACTTTGCAGTGAGTTTGATTCACTGGAGGCCTCTTGTAGGGCCGCTGTTACAGGTTCTGTTATTAGAAGGCATGCTTGGTTAAAGGAACAGAATCTGCCTGATCATGTTAAAGCAAAATTATTGGATGCTCCATTACAGCATGATACTTTGTTTGGTGTTAAGGCAGAAGAGGTGTTGAAGAAAATGGAGGATAAAGTGAAATCTATGCAGACAGTAAAGGATTTCTTACAGGTACAACCTCCCAGATTTAGCAGGAACTGGCCTTCTAAGAATTGGTCCTTTCCAGTGTCAGACAGGCCACAAAGAGGCAGATACAGACGCCCTAGAGGCAGACAACAACCCCAGGGCTCATACAGGCCCAAACAATGGGGTGCTACTACCTCCAAAAGCGGAGAAGACAAATCTCAGCCATATAGGAAACAGTCCCAATGACTTTCCTCTGCCATTGCCAAGCACTTATCTTTTGGCAGCACCCTTAGGGGGAAAGCTAGCACTTTTTTCACAAAATTGGCACATGATCACCCAGGACAAATGAATCTTAAACATAGTCTCTCAGGGCTACAGGTTCCACTTTCACACCCTTCCAAAGGCAAAAGGTATGCCAGACCTGCCACACAGTCAGTGGGCAGAGGCACAAAAACAAGTTTAATCTCTCATGGCTATGAGGGCTATTCAGCCAGTACCACAGCAAGAGCAGGGACAAGGATTTTACTCAAGACTTTTCTTAGTACCCAGAAAGGACAAAACTTGGAGACCAGTTCTGGACCTGTCTATTCTAAACACCTTTCTGGACGTTCCAAAATTCAAAATGTTGACTCTGCAGCAGCTTCTGCCCATGCTGGGCAAGAAGGCTTAGTGTGTAATGTTGAACCTCAGAGGCATACCTGCATGTCCCAATCAGACAGTCTTGCAGAAGATACCTCAGATTCCTAGCTGGCTCAGTGCACTACCAATTCTCTGCACTGCCCTTTGGCTTATCTACTGCGCCCAGGGTCTTCACAAAATGCCTGGCACCAGTAATTGCATTTTGCAGACAGAGGAATTCAAATATATCCCTACTTGGACAACTGCCTTATTCAAGCAGAGAACAAAGACATTCTACTAAAGCCTCTGGCGTTTGTAAAAAGATTACTAATTTGCCTAGGGTACACAGTAAACGAAAATAAATCAAAACTAGTACCCTCTCAAGAGATAATATTCCTGGGTGCAAGCTTAAATACAACTGCCCAGATGGCTTATCTCACGCCAGACAAACAAAGGCACTGACTTCATACTTCAAAAGCATGGCAACAAAGACCCAGTTATCTGCAAGAAAAATTCTGCAGGCTTTGGGCTTCATGGCATCCTGCATTCTGCTAATTCCATATGCAAGACTGCATATGAGGAAGCTACAGTGGTACCTAAAAAGTGTTTGGACTCAACATTGCCACAGCCTGGAAACATTAATTGCTCTCATTCCCTGCCTGCAACAGGAGTTTCGATGGTGGGCACAGGCCTGTCACCACAACAAGGGACAGCCATTCACCTTACCCACAACCAGGCAGACACTAACAACAGATGCATCAGATTATGCCTGGGGGGCCCACATGGCAAGGAAATGTATTCAGGGCACATGGCCCGCAAGCCAAATGCATCTTCATATAAATCAGAAAGAGATGCTAGCTGTACAGAATGCCCTGACAGCCTTCAAGGATTTACTCCATCCAGGACAACTGCTGATAAAAACGGACAATACTACAGTCATATGGTACATATACAAGCAAGGAGGCACACATTCCTACCACCTCTGCAGACCAGCCATGACGTTGTGGAACACAGCATTGACTTATCAAGTGCACCTACAAGCACAATTCCTGCCAGGAAAAACAAATACTCTGGCAGATGAATTAAGCAGAAACCTCATGGACCCTCACGAGTGGAAACTAGATCCACAAGTCTTCAGCATGATAACAAGGAAATGGGGATGCCCAGACATAGATCTATTTGCTTCCCCTCACAACTGCCAACTACAGAGATTCTGCTCAAGGACTTATCATGAACAAGCATGGAAAGTGGATGCTCTGTCATTCAGCTGGAATACCCTTACAGTTTATGCCTTTCCTCCTCTGTCTCTCCTCCCCAAGGTACTCCTAAAGGTCAGACAAGAGAAGCCAAAAATTATACTGATTGCCCCAGACTGGCCACGCCAGCACTGGTATCCAATCCTAAAGAACTTGTCTCAAGGCCCAGCCTGGACGTTACCTCAAATTCCTCATCTACTGACCCAACAAAACAATCAGATCCTGCACAGCCAACTCGGAACATTAAATCTGGCTGCATGACGGATATTATAACCATTCAGGACACACCTCTCTCTAAAGCAGTTATGGATGTTATTTTGGAGGCCAGGAGGCCCAGCACTAGAAAATCTTATGCAGAAAAATGGAAGAGATTCTGTGCTTGGAACCAGGCACAAGGAATTGACACACTTGTACCAAATATTCCTCAAATTTTACAATACCTAACTGAGATGCTGGACAAAGGCCTATCCTTCTCATCAATTAAGATCCATGCCTCTGTCATTTCAGCTCACTACAATACGAACCCACCTATTTTTTCGCATCCACTGCTGAGGCAGTACCTCAGAGAGGCCAAAAACATAAGACCTCCAAGGAGAGCACCAATACCTACATGGGACCTCAATTTTGTTTTGGAAAAGCTCACACTGCCTCCTTTTGAGCCAGCCAATACAGCCGACATAAGTTCTTATAATGGAAAACAGCTCTGCTCCTAGCAATAACTTCAGTAAGAAGAGTTTCAGAGTTACAGGCATTAATGGCTGTGGAACCTTTTATTGTTTTCGATCCGGACAGGGTTTCTCTAAGGACAAACCCAACATTTATGCCTAAGGTAGTGTCCAGTGTGGCTCTTAACCAAACTATTCATTTGCCTACCTTTTATCCAAACCCACAGAATAAAGGGGAGAGACTTCTGCATTCTTTGGACATACACAGACAGCTACGCTTCTACTTGGACAAAACTAAAGCTTTCAGAAAGACTGAGCAACTTTTAGTGGCATATGCTGCAGGATCACAAGGAAAGGCTATTTCAAAGCAGACTGTTTCAAAATGGATAGGCCACTGCATTCGTTTCTGCTATTCCCAACATGGCAAATCACTGCCTAAGGGCATTAGGCCACATTCTACCAGAGCAGCAGCCACTTCAGCAGCCTTCCTCAGAGGAGTACCAACCAAGGATATTTTGGAGGCTGCAACTTGAACTTCAGTGCACACTTTTACAAAGCACTACCACTTACCTCTTTACTCTAAATCCAGAGCAGGCTTTGCCACTGTAGTTCTGCAGGACCTCATAGCCACTCCTAATTCTGTTTAGGCCCAGCCACCAATCTCAGCTTTGGGATTCAACCCAAGTGTAATGACTGCAACAGTGAAACACGATGAACATAGTACAGTTGTGTACCTACCATAAATGTAGATGTTCGAGTGTATTCATTGTTGCAGTCCAGGTTACCCTTCCTCCATCCCCCTTTTCATTGCTGGGACTTATCTGTACTTCTCTATTCTATGCAACCTATGTGGTGCATTTGTTTGTAGATGAATGTAATGTTTATGTTAGTGCATGCTTTTTTATAAGCAGAATTTTTAGCCTACCCTTTTGGGGGCACCTGACATCTGGGGCAAGAAAAACTGAAGAAAGTGGCGTCGGCTGCATCTTATATACCCCTGGCGCACTGACGTCAGGGAAGAGGCGACAGCAACCGACGCCAGACCAGGACTTTGGAATTCAGGCCGACTGCGGGTAGCCTGCCAGCAGGATAACCCAAGTGTAATGACTGCAACAGTGAATACACTCTAACATCTACATTTATGGTAGGTACACAACTGTACTTTTCTAGGGTTGTTGCCACTGGTACTGTTTTGAGGAGATTGACTTTGCTGTGTTCTTAGAACCTCCCAAAAGATGTAAAAAAAAAAAAAAAAAAAAAAAGAGAGATGTTGAGTTCTGCTATGAGTAGAGATGTAGTTTTTGGATCATCTGCTGCAGAGATTGTCAAAAAATGTAATGAGAGAGGTATGTTGATTCAGGGAGTCTAAATCAAGAAATGAACAGCAGAAACATTTACTTATTTAATAAAATAAAAAACAAGTTCAAAATGCAAAGCTTTCGGGTTTCCCCTTCCTTATTGCTTACCACTGGGGTAAGCACTGAGGAAGGGGAGACCTTAATAGCTTTGCTTTTTGAACTTTTTTGTTTTGTTAAATAAGTGAACGTTTTTTAATTTGAATTTTGTTTTCTATCGAACACAATTTACTGCAGTGAGTCTTCTTTCTTGTCTTGATTCAGGGAGTCTTTCAGATTTTTCAGCCCTTCACTAAATTTCCCAAGGGATTTTCAGCGTGCTCATCCAGTTTTGGCAAGAAACTTAAAGTAAACAGTCTTAGCAGAATGCTGGTAAACAGTTGTTTAAAAACAACGCAGGGAGATTCCAAAAAAAAAAGCTGGAACTCCTCCGAAAAAAAGGGTAGTCAGATGAGGCAGAATGACTACTTAAGGAGGCTTCCTCCCCAAATCCTTCCAGAAAGTCTGAATCTCAATTGCTGTCTTTGGCAGTAGATTGTTTCAGACAAATAAGTTCTGAAGCTGATACAGTTGTGAATTCTTCCTCATCTGCCAGGCAAATCTTTCTCTTCCCTCCTGCCCAATAGCACATGCTGTCTCAGGGTAATAGAAACAGTTCCTCCTTCCCAGCCGGTTAAACTATTCAAGAATGTTTTCAATGGCAAAGAAAGGAAATGCATGAAGACCAGTTCTGGGTCTTTATTTCCCAAATCAATTTGTTGTAGTGTCCAAGTTCAAAGTGCTTTCACTTCACAACCCATTTACTCCTCCTGCCATATTGGAGTGTCTTAGTAACCTTAAGATGTTTAACATATTCCTACTGTTACAGAGTTTAAGTGTTTAAGGCTTTATGTGCCTGTATCACATTGTAAATTCTCTGCACTGCTCCAGGAGTGTTGGCAAAGTGTCTGGCTCCTGCCGTAGCATGCAGGCTATAGGGTATCGACATTTTTCCATATTTAGACAACTTACTTATCTTTGCAGAATCTTTTTCAAAGTGTCAGGAATCTCTCATTTGGGTGAAAGAGCTATACAGACTAGGATTCCAAAAGAATATTCAAAAGTAGTTTTTGATTCCCATCACACTGTATTGTGTTTCTGGGGTGTCTTCTAGGCACGTGGGTACAAAGCTTTTCTTCCACAGGAAAAAAAAATATGCCTATATATAGATCTATTCCAGGGGTTTTCCACTCGGACTTCAGTCACTCTGAGAGAATTCCGCATGTTTCTGGGTCTCATGGCATCCTTTGATTATCATATCAATTGCGAGACTGCATATGAGAAAACTGGTTCCAGCATCAACATCTATAATCTTAGGAAAAAAAAAGTGAAATCTCTTGGAGACATCAACTGCCCCTGAATCCAGCTCTCCCCTTCTGTCCCGCACCAAAGCACTCAAGTCACTCCAGATGCCCCTGACTTTGCCTGGGGAGCAGTATTAAGGGGGAAAGACATGTAAGGTCTCCTGGACAAAAAGTACAGATCAAATCACATAAACAGAGTTTCTAGCTCTTGCCAAGGCTCTCTGAGTCATCTTTGGTCTCCGGGACCTCTTCAGGTGTTTACAGACAATATCAAAGTGATGTGGTACATAAAAAAGCAAGGGGAGCCAGCTGTTGCTCGTTATGCATGCTGGCCATGTTTGCATGGGATGTAGCTATAGATTACATCCTCCTCTACAGGCATCCTGCATTCCGTCATAGCAGAATTTTGTGGCAGGCAAGTTGAGCAGGGCAAAGGCAGACCCCTCATAAGTGGAAGCTAGATCAGGGCTGCTTCCAAGATTTAAGCCATCTCTGGGGAGTTCAGGTAGACCTTTTTGCCTCCTTTCTGAACAATCAACTAGCAAATTTCTGTCTAGAACTTCATGCAAGATGGCCTGGAAAACAGATGTCTTTCATTTTTCTTGGATAGGAATGCCCCTATATTGCTGTACTTTTCCACCCTTTCCGGTGATATCCAGGGTACTTTTGAAGGTTCAGAAGGAATCCCCAAAAATCATTGTGGTGACTTTCTCAAAGAACAGTGGTTTTCCCTGCTTTTGGAATTAACCAGGGGCAAGTACCACAAGTTTCTTCATAGACTGTCACACAAGAACGGGTGTTTGATGCATCCCAACCTCCAGCAGCTGCAATTATAATTACCTGGTTGATAGGGACTTAATATCTTTTAGGTACCTGTTTTCCTGTCGACGTGAAGCAGGTGCTAATGGAGACAAGAAAGCATGCTACTAGAAAATCATGTATAAACAAATGTCAGAGGTTTTCTGGTTAGTATCACCAAAATAACCAGAACCTATTCTGGGCTAGTGTTCCTGTAGTTTTGCAATATTTGTATGAGTTGATATTCTGTGTCCTGTCTTTTCCTCTGTCAAGGTTCATTTGTCAGCCATTTCAGCATGTCTGCTCATGGATCCCCCTCTTTCAATGCATTTTGAAGCCAAAATGTTTTTGAAAGGGGTGCTACATAAAGAGACCTGCAAGAAAACGTGTGGCTTATCTTTTTGATTTTAATTTTGTTACAGAAGTTGACACTTGCTCCATTTGAACTAGTTTGTCTCACTGACTTCAGGTTCTTGACATGGAAAACCATTTTACTGATGGCTCTAACCTCTGCAAGAAGAGTATCTGAGTTGCAAGCTCTTATGATGGGTCAGCCATTTTTCATTTTCCACAGAGATGGCTTATCTGAACACTTACATGCCTAAAGTGGTATCCAAGTTTAGTTTGTCAAACTATCCATCTCCCTGTGTGAGCCCAAAAATGAGGAAGAAAGGATAATCCATACCTTAGATGTCCACAGACAACTCGGATACTATCTTGCCAGAACTAAATCTTTCCGAACTTCCAATCAGTTGTCTGTTTCTTGTGCAGGTCAGAAGGGACAGCCTGTGTCAAACCAGGCTCTTTGTAGCTGGTTGTCTCAGGCTATTACCTTTTGTTGTTCCCACCAACAGAAAACTATTCCAGGCAGAGTAAAGGCCCACTCTAATCAGAGCTTTGGCTTCATCTATGTTTTTTTGGAAAAGGGTTGCACTTAAAGTATTGTAGAAGCAGAAACATGGTCCTCTTTACAAACTTCTGCAAAGCACTACAAACTAGATGCCTTTTCTTAGTCAGACTTTGGGAGGATCATTCTGCAGGAGCTCCTGGACCCTTCCTCTTCCACGTCCCAGATGTTCTAAACTTTGGTAATCCACCCATATAGCTTAGGCTACTACTACGGCAGTGATCAATATGATGAACTTATTTATTTATTGCATTTGTTTACCAGGAAGGTCCACTGGGCCAAAAAGTGCCCATTTTCATTGGAGGCCTGGGGAGAAAACCTCCGTATATATACAATACATACATTTTGAAGTATACAATGTACACATTTTGGTAAAAACACAAATAGTACTTATAACAGTAGAAACAGTAAACAGAGTTTTTTAACAAATGAAAAGGTAATACACCTGTAAATAGATGTGACTACTGACGGTACAAATTGTTACAGGAGGCGGCAGTGCAGTTGAGTGTAAAATATCAATTGAGAATACGTTTACACCAGGGTACAGAAGTGGATTATCCATCAGGAGTAAAGGTGATGGTTAGGAGGTAGTAGAAGGAGGAGGGAGGAGAAGTGGGAGTAGAAGAGGGGAAGAGGCAAAGACAGGTATGGAATAAGGGGAGAGAGAATGTCAGGTTATGTGTTGTGAGGAGTTGGTGCATGTACATTGCCAGTGGGAGGAGAGATGTAGTCTCAACGATTTTTTGAAGATGTATTGCTGGTGGATCTAAGTGAGGGTGAGAGAGAGTTCCATAGCTTAGCAGTGGAAAAGGAATGGAGTGTTAATAATACAGTTTTGTAAGTAAACTTGCCATAACAATAGATGTTCAAATGATCACTGCTGTATTGTCTGCTCCCTTCCTCTATCTCCTTTGTTTTTTGGTGTGTTTTTTTATGCTCCAGGTGTGGACGTGTGTTGCTTTTACTAGCAATGTACTCTAAGAATTTAGCCTTCCTCAGTCAGTTGGTATCAAAGCTTTAAAGGGTTTGGCATCCAAGCATGTCTTTTTAGTCACCTCTGTGATTGATCTGTCTTAACCATTTGGGTGTGTGGAAAGTGCCCTGAAGTTTTGGAAGCTGGCCAGCTGTTCCATGCTATGCAAGATATAACCCATATGACTTAGGCTACTGTAGCGGTGATCTGAACATCAGCTGTTGTGGTAGGTTTACTTGCAGAACTGTATTTTATGGTGGGCAAAGCAGACCGTATTGAGTCCAAGTATTCCTTCTATCCTCTTCTCAGACTGTAACCACAGATGCATCAGATTTTGCATGGATGACAGTTTCCATGAGGTTCAAAATACAAGGAGTTTGGGACCATCATCTCAGAAAAACATAAATATTGAAGAAATAATGGCATTGATAAATGCATTGAAGACCTTGAACCCATGTGTTTGACTCCATGTCCTCTCTTCAGTAGTAGTGGGCACCATTTTGATGTCGTACCTAAACAGGCAAAGGGGACCAGCTTTTAAGCCCATGTGCAGACCAGCCATGATAGCCTGGGAAATTGTAACTTGGTGCATTCTGTCCTTTAAGGCTATATTTATTCCTTCTGAGCAGAACAATGTGACAGATTACTTGAGCAGATCCAGGACAGACCACCACAAATGGAAGCTTCATCCCAAGTCTTCCAAGAGATTGTCCGTCTTTGAGGAGCTCTCCATATAGATCTGCTTACTTCCATTCTCAACAGACAGTTAAACAGATTATGCTTCAGGACATCTTACAGGAAGGCCTGGAAGACGGATGGCTTTTCATTCCCATGGACATGAATGTCCGTTGTGATTTTCCTCCCTTCTGTCTGATAAACAGAATCCTTTTAAAGATCAAAGGGGATACTCCAAAATCATTTTGATAACTCCTTTTTAGCCCAGACAGCATTGTTTTTGCCTTCTGTTGGAAATGGCCAAAGGCAGTTACCACGATCTTCCACACAGTGTGTATCTACTCACACAGGACCGGGGGAATCTGATTCACCCCAACCTACAGAATCTTCATTTGACTGCTTACATTATAGAGCTTTGATCTTGGGCACCTTTTTTCTGAGGATGTGCAGCAGTTATTTAAATAAAGTGGAAAATCTGCCATTAGAATATCTGGTTCAGCCAAATAAATAGAAGAAACTTTCTAGTTGGTAATGCAGAAAGAACCAGAAACCATCCAAGGCAGAAGCCCCTCTAGTTCTCCAGTGTTTGTGGGAGTTGCTCAAGTAAGGTCTTGCCTACTAATGTATTAAAATTCATCTTTTGGCCATTTCTGTCTGTATCCCTGCCTTTATATGTATGATTGCGCAGATACTCTGTCTAGTGCCAATACTCATGCTGCTGATTTGACAAGACATACCTGGGTGCTTACTGAAAAGTTTTCAGATGAGGTGAAGTCTGAGCTTTTAATCTGTAAGACAGACAAGGAGATTGTTTGCCCTTGCTGCTACTCAGGTTCTCAAACAGTTTGAAAGAGAGGAAATTAACTCAGTGAGTTAAAATGACATTGTAATCTACAAAACCCACTGCAAGCAGACAGGATACAAAAAAGGGATGACAGGAAAGGAACAAAAAACAGAAACCCTTTCAAAAAAAAGGGACAAAATGCTCCTTCAGAATAATTATGGCAGTATTCCTCCCACCACACCCCTTCTCCTGTAGATTGGCTCTCAGTCTTTCCTTTGGCAACAAATAGTTTCACACATTGGGTACTAATATTCGTTCAGGAGCATTATAATTGGCACTGGATACACATACTTCCTTTAAGGGGAATTCCTCCCTTCCCTCTGAACCAAACAGAGTTTTGTCCGCAGGTTCTTTAGTGCATGATATACCCTAGAAGTCATACTACCAGTGCCTTTAGACCAAGGGGAGGAAGGCGAATGTTTCAAAGAACAAGCTTTCGTGGAGACCATTTGTAGGTCTTTTCTCAACAGGTTTGTAAAAGTGCCAAAATTGAAAATGATACCCTTCAGAGTCTCTTACCCAGTCATTCATCTTATGCATTTTATGATATTAGTTCAAAAATATGCATACTGTCACATATATGTGGAGTTGTTTGCCAGATGTCAGGAGTCCTTACCATGGGATCCAATGTTATCTCTTCAATCCGTCCTCACCTAGTAGGTCTTTGGCTCTGACACTGGCGATTCTACAGACATTTTCATCCAAGGTTCAGGCTCTTCCCTTACCCATAATTTTTCCCTGTGTACTGAATTACCTGTGATCTCATTTGACATGCAGCTGCTTCAGACGTGCAACTGTTTGCTCAGTGTGTGAAGGATGTTCAGATGAGTGACTTTTTTTGTACCCTTTTTCTTATCTTTCAGCATAGGTTAGTTCCCTTAGTGTTTCTATTGTTCTTTTTTCTCCCTCCTGCTTACACTACCTCCCTCATAGTTCATGGTAGTTTCCACCCTTTAGTTAATCTGCCCTTTTGAGACTTCTCTAAAGTTAGTATTGTCAATTTTTTTTTTGTGCAGTGATCATGGTTAGTTATTTAATGGAGTTACAGTGGATTGTTTTAACATTATTGTTGCTGCTGCTGCGGTTTCTCTATTGCAGTTGTGGGTGTTGTAGCAGGATGTCTGGCAAGGTGTCTGGCTTTAGGGAATGTGATTCCTGTGGGCATAAGACCCCCCCCCCCCCAAGATGCTCACTCAACGCTTACTGCCTAGGAGCCACACACCTGTAGAAGGATTGCTTCGCCTGTGCTGCTATTGTGGCGGCTGGAGGTCTTTCTGGTAGGTGATCTAAACTTGCCCTTGGGGGGGGGGGTGTCTCCTTGCCTCCAGGGGTGATGTTGATCCTTCTTTATCTTTTGCTGCTTCACCTTCCACCAAGAAGATCTCTAAGAAAACAAGGATAGATACAAGAGGAGAGAGAAAACAAGTGGGAGAAAGGAAAAGAGGAGGAGCTCGAGAAAGTACCCAAGTCACTGGACCCATCCTCAAGTTGAAGCGATCTGAGTTGGGTCTTCTACTCCTTGTTCAGAACCCATGTACTTTCTGCAGCCTGGTAGCTTCAGGCTCAGGTCTCCCTTTTTGCAAAGATATCCTTCCAAAGAGTGATTAGTTCCCCTTTTATGGCCTCCAGGAGATTAGAAATGGTCTTTCAGAAGCTTGTCAGATGCAGACATCGACAGAATGCTGAAGTTTTTGAGGACCCAGATCCCACTTGTGGTCTTCCCAGTGCTAACCTCTGTCAGAGGGTTTGGAGTTGCCCCTCCTTCTCCTTTGAGATGACTTCCCCACTCTGACCATCAGATTCTGTGGTCCTGGATCTGAGTGGACACCGAGGTACATCTGTGTTGGGTCCAAAAGTCTGAGCCTGTTCGATTCCAACTAAGACCCTGACTTGATCATCACTGACCGCTTCAGATTTTAATAGTGGTCTGTGCCGGGGGGATGGGGGTCAGGATTGTCTCAGAAGCTTTTGGATCCATCCCTCCTTTTCAGTGCTTCTGCTCTTGACTGCTAGGTGCTAGTGTTTGCTTCTGATATCAGCCAAATGGACTCCCAAAACTTGCCCTTGTTGTGGACCTCTTAGTCTGTGAGGGTTGCTTCGGGGCCTTTTTTGGTATCAGCATTCGAGGACTTTGCAAGAGTTCTCCCTCTGTCTAGGGAGCAGGCATCCTATCCCAATTTGGATCTGTCCCCATCTCCCACAGGGATTTTCAGGTCCTCAGTCCTTCCTTCATGTCATGTCGGGGCAGCCAGGTTTGTGGATTCCCGTTCTGTTTGAGAGTCCTCCCCAGAGCATCCCACTGGTGAGGTTCACAATAAGCATACTTGCAAAAGGAGGCACGTGGACTCGCCTTAGGAGTCCATCATTGAAATTATGAATTTCAATGAGGGGGAGTGGTCCCCTAGATTTCCCCCTTGAAGATGGATGCTTTAGTGAGATAATGGAACTACTAAGACAAAAGGGTGTGTAGTCCACCAATGCCCCCACCCAGGGGAATCAACATTCCTCGAGGCTTTTGGGCCTGACTCGTCTACTTCTTAGGTGGCACCTTCAGCTGATGCACTACTGAACCTGGTTTCAAAGCAGGCATGGAAGATACTGGATGTTAATGAACCAGTTCCCCATAAGACAGGCAAAGCTGTTTGTGTCTGCAAAAGATAGGCCATTCTGAAATAAAGGTCTTATGGTAGACTCCATGGTGTTGGCAGGGGGCCACCACAAAAGAGCTGACCGAAGAAAGTGCAGCTGTCCACCCTGCAATAATAGTGTGTCCAGGGCATTGGACAGAAAGTGGATGTATATTCAACGACCTTCACTCTCGGGGTGCTGAAGTACTTGGCTTATGTACACACATTCAGTAGGACTTAAAGGCATTGGCAAGTCCCTGTCAGAGTCTTTATTTGCACAAGACAAAAAAAATCAGTTGCTGTGCAACTGGCTACTCTAGAGTCTTTGTTGAACATGCCCCCTTATTTCTAATGTGGCTGATGGCACATCTGGAGTGGCAGGCACCAGCGTTCCTGGATGCATCCATGCAACTTCACTAAACACTGTAAAACATCTTTCATTAATGCTCCGTTTGATGGTTCCTTTCTGTTTGGATCAAGGGTTAAACAGACTCTAGAAGCAAATGGAACTGCAAGATCTTGTTTGCTGTTCAAATTCACTTTTCTACACCACCCTCACCCGTGACAACAGACTCTTTTCAGGAACCAGAAAGAGGATAAGAAACTGTGGTTCTGCAAATCTCAAGGCTTCCCTCTAGATGCTTCTAATGATAGCCCCCCCCCGAGGCAGAGGGGGAAGTAATCATAATGGATGTCTTCCCTGTGGCAAAAGTAGACCACAGAATCAAGGCTATCAGAGTCCCTTCTCCATTGAGCCATTTCAGTGCTCCTGTATGGTTGCCTGACTGCCCTGCACTTGAGGCTATCAGGAGGGGGAGGGGGCTTGTGTTTTGCACCCCCTTATGCCCGGACATCAGTCACCTAAGGTTTATAGGTGCAAAGAATCATAATCAAGCTATATGATTCCATTCCGTTATCCATTCCTCCTACTCAGAAAGACCCCAACATCCCACCCATTCAATATATGGCTGCAGTACAAGGTGAAAAAAGCTGATAGACAAAATGAGTCATCCAAGAGATCTCACCAGACCAGCCAAATCTGAAGTATAGTCAGGATTCTTTTTGGTGCCGAAGAAAAACTGGGGACCTCAAGCCCATCCTGGACCTCAACCACCTAAACTAGTATGTGAAACAGACAAAAGTCTGGATGGTCATGGTTTAGTCCTTTCTTCCACTTTAATGGAAGGACAATCTGTGTGTTCAGTAGACTTTTAGGATGCATACTTTCACATCAAGATTAACAGGTGCTCCAGGAGGCTCCTCCACTTCCCTGTGGGAGCCAGTCATTTCCACTTCAGAGCCCTGCCTTTCAGTCTCACTTCTCCCCTGGGTGTTCACCAAGTGCATGGCAGTGATTGCAGCTCATCTCAGACTGTCGGGGTTTTGGGTGATTCCCGTACTGCTCAACTGTACCTGATTTTTGACTCGTATTTTAGGTGTGTCCCTCTTAAAACTGGTAACTATTGGAGAAAAAGTGGCATGGCAAATTCCACTTAATAAACAATAGTAATTAGAGTTAATAGACTTCTTTTATTTCAGAAAATGTATATTAATTCACATTCTCTTATTTTGTCAATGTCTCAAGTTAATAGTGCTAATATTTTAAGTCCCTGATTGTCCCTGATTATTTCTGAAGTTGTCCCAGATTCTGTCCAGGTTTGTCCATGATTGGTTCAGAGCTATGGTGCTTACACATCTAGCTGACTACACCCGCCAGTGTACCCTTACTTCAAGCCAATGACTCCTTGCTCCAGATCTCTTCCCACCTGGGGAATAACTGTCAACATGGCAAAGTCAATATTAACATCCCATTCAAACAGTAGAGTTCACTGGGGCACATCTGGATACTACATTGCAGATAGGTTACAAGAATCAAGGATTCTCACCCTCTGACTTCCCATCAGAAATCCACAGTCA